>NC_088870.1:32101990-32338550 GCF_032884065.1 Artemia franciscana
AAAGATAAACATACATACCTCTTGTCTTGGCACACATTTGAATTCCTTTATTGCTCCAACATAAATGTTATCGTGAATACACACGAAACCAGAGTTATCAATTTGTCCACCAAAGACTTCTTTTAATGGGTCTTGTGAAAGCCATTTTTTTAGCCACGATACAGGAATTATTTCCCAGTCATCGTTTTCCAAGCTATATAAATTTTTGTACAATGACGCAATTTCTACCTGGACAATGTCCAGACGGTCTTCTTTATCTTCCTGGAAAACAAAGAACAATGTAAGTACAGAATGAAAATTAATGCTTGTAACACTTCTATTTTCTTTATTTGAAAAATTATTTGAAAAAATCAAAATTCGATACAGTTATATTTACTTGTTCAAGTAAATCGGTGATAAAAAGTTGCTACACTACAAGTATCTTTCAAAGCACTTTCTTCCATCTCTCAAAGCACAAATGCTTTGCGTTTATTTGACTTGGCGGTTTAGTGGCTTAACTTTTCGTTGTTTCAAGTTTGTTTTTTACTATCTGGATGCATTTTGTTGGCGAGCTTACTTTATTGTTTTGGTAGTCTTATATTTAGACCAAACAAAGTTTTCAAGTTTTCTTGGAATTTTGATGCTTAAATTAAATTAATATTTGAGAACTGTTATAATGACGTTTTAAAAATCCGTTGATTTTTTAATGAAAATCAACTTGGTGGAAGGACAGCCATGTCTGATAAGAGTAAAGCCAATGTAGATAGTCTCTGTAAGAGGCAAAGCTGGCATAACTTTTTCAGAATTATACTAAAGTGATTCATTCCACTTGTTGATGATCACTTGATTCATTTCACATTCCTGAGTTTGCAGATTATGATAAAGTCTTTGACTCAGCTGCAGAAAGAACCTTCCATGGAGGTTCAATCCTCGTATGATATTAAAAAAAGAGGGTTTATTCAGAAAGAAATAAAGACCAACATTAAAACTTGAAGCAAAAATATATTTTACAATATCCTGTAGATGAGGCTGGCTACCTTCCCTGAACATCATTTTATTTACTCTGTGATGTTACTAGTGCTTAACTGAAAGCATTGCAACTATGAAACAATGTTCAACCGTCACCTTTATTTGATAGACAGTCTGGATTCTAGATGCTTCGTTATTCCCAAGTCTGGAATAAAGCTTCATTTTCCACAGACTGCATAAATGTTAAGAGCCAAATACGCTGCCGCACGCATGAATGGTCTCTGAAAATGAGAGGCTATTTAAGCAGCCTTTCAATAGATCTAAGCTCTTTGGTAAATCTCTGAAATTTTACCTGAGAGCATTTTGGCTCTGTCCACACATAGTTCCCACTCTTAGTCCCTATCTAGTGTCCCGCCTGTGAATAGAGATAGATATATATATATACTAGCTGATGGGGTGGCGCTTCGCGCCACCCCAACACCTAGTTGGTGGGGCACTTCGCGCCCCCCAAGACCCCCCGAGCGCGTAAGTCGTTACGCGCCATATTAGTTACGCGCCATTGTAGTTGTGTCCCTGTGTCCCACCTGTGAATATAGATAGATTTATATATGTGTTTCAAACTACGTAAAAATTGCGAATATACAACATTTTTGGCTTTCCCACTACTGGGAGCTTTCCGTTTCCAATTGCCAGCAATTGATCTGAAAATGTTTGACCAGAGTCATCGTTTTGCAATCGGACACGCATATTTGTAGTTAATTTTAATATTTTTACGTGTGCCCATAAATTAGAATTTTTCAGGCAAGCATTCATTTCGTCTGCAGGAGTTAAACTACGTAAAAATTGCGAATATATAACATTCTTGGCTTTCCCATTGTCTGTGCATATACAAAGCCGTATGCACTAATAATGACGTCATATGCAAACGCTCTTTTTACAAACAAACAAACATGCATACACACAACTCGTTTTTATATAGATAGATAGATAGATAGATACAATACAAATTAACTGCGTAAAACTTGCGAATATACAACATTCTTCGCTGTCCAATTGTCGCTGCATATAAATAGATTGTCAGGTTTACCGACCCTCGAACATGCAACGTACAATTGTCCATGGGAAAAACAATCAGTATTAAGATCTATACCACATTTTTCTAATGATTGACCTTGAGCTTTGTTAATGGTGATTGCAAATGCTAATCGAATTGGGAATTGCAATCTTTTAAATTGAAAAGGCAGATCCGTTGGAATCATGGGAATGCGAGGAATAAGAACAGCATCACCCTCTAAAGGCCCTGTCAAGATTGTGGCCTCTATTAGGTTTTCCATTGTTGTTTTTTTTTACGGCAAGTCGCGTGCCATTGCAAAGCTTTGGTGGGTTGATATTTCTTAAAAGTATTATTGGTACGCCTATTTTTAGTTGTAGCACGTGTGGTGGAAACCCTGAAAGATCTACGGAATTAAAAATTCAGATGGATAATTAACCGCTTCATTTGGTTCCAAAACTGTGTCGACTGACTTGCAAAGGACTGCCTGGTCTCGAATCTTGGTCAAAACAATATTGTTGATTTCGTGGACGTCTATATTTTTGGGTGCGAGAATCGCTCTTTCACTTAGCCATTTATTATTTTTATAATTTTTTAGAATATTCGGAAATACTTTTTAAATCAATTCATTTTTGGACGTCACTAAATTACAGAAATCAGCAGGTAGTTGTATACGTCCTGAAATTGAGTCTATCGTGTCATAAATGTCTTTTTGTTCCGACGTTAACTTGGAAATGTTATTTTGTACATACGACAATAGATCACTCGTACTGTAACTTTGTTCACGATCCAATTTTACACATGTCGAAACAGCAGCGATACGGTTAGGTGAAGGCATTCCCAAATCCTGAAGAGGTTTGTTTGCCATACGTACGCACAAATCTTTTATAATAACTAAAGTGTAGTTATAAATTTCTGATTTAAAATCAAAAGTCATATCTGACGTCTCTAACTGTTTTCGATGGAGTATATCTTCGGACATTTTTGACTTATATTTTTCCCATAACTCTGTAGGAGCTGATGGAGAGCAAGTGCACGAATTTGACTTGGGGTTGACGTTTCGCACGCGTCATTGATGCAGTTATCCCAGTGTTGGTCATTCTCCAGTAAATTCAGAGCTTGGCATGCACTACGGTAAGTGTCATGTATAGTACCGTTTACAGTTCTCAAATACTCAAAGGATGTCGGACCGGGTACATTCACCAAAAGCAGGCGTAGAAAGAAGCATTCATGTTGATTGGGGTGAACGGTGTAGAGTCTTCCTATCGTGGTATCTTTGAAGATGGTAGGTTGGCCGTAAACCCACTGGTTATCTACTTCGATGGTGGTACCGTTGCCATTGTAGGTTCTTCAGTCATTTTACAATTAGAAATTTCTCTTTCAACGGTCTTCTTACAATTAAAAATTTGTCTTTGAACGATATTCTTAAATACCTGTGTCCTGGTCGTCATTTATATTCCCTCTGTCCCGGTCTGTAATTTCTCTTTGAGTGTTTTTTCTTTTTAGTATTTTTTAGTTTTTTACATTTTTTCTTTTTTCAGTTTTCTTTTTCTTCTTTATTTTTCAGCTTCACTATGAAATACATATCGCCGAACGTTTGTTTTTTAACTAAAATCTGGTAGGCATTGATGACCTTATCCAAGTCAAAATCCCAAACCCAATCATCATCGCTATCATTTTCAGTTTTGATATGTTTTGACTCTCGCTGTCCAGGTGGATCTTCATCTAACTGCGCGGTTTTGCGTTCTTTAGCCTCAAGCCTGTTTCCTTGCTGTTCTTTTGATTCCTCGGCACGCTTTCTTTTCTGACTTTCTCTATCAGCAGCAAGTTTTTTGGCATAGACTCTTTGAGCATCTTCATCGGCTTTTGCCATTGTAAGTTCATCAGTCATTTTAAACTTAAACATTAATAGATTTCTACGTGAACATATATGTCTTAAATATCTTTAATGACGTCACCGTCATAGCAAAAATGACGACAACTAACTTCATGAAGTCAGTCGACACAGAAACATGACGTCACCTGATCCACAGACAGACAACTTATTTTTATATATATAGATATATGTTTTTAACTACGTAAAACATGCGAATATACAACATTCTTCGCTGTCCCATTGTCTGCATATAAATAGATTGTCAGGTTTACTGACTCTTGAACATGCAACATATAATTGTCCATGGGAAAAACAATCCGTATTCAGATCTATGCCTCATTATTCTAATGATGTGTCCCTGTGTCCAGGTCGTCATTTATATTCCCTGTGTCCCGGTCGTCATTTGCGTCCCGGTATCCCAGTTTGTAATTTCTCTTTGAGTGTCCTGGTCGTCATTTATATTCCCTGTGTCCCGGCGTCCCGGTCGTCATTTGTGTCCCGGTCTGTAATTTCTATTCGAACAATCCCAGTGTCCCGGTCGTCATTTATATATCCCGCCTGTGCCCCCGGCGTCCCCGTTGTAGTTGTATCCCTATGTCCCGGTCGTCATTTATATTCCCTGTGTCCCGGTCGTGATTTGTGTCCGGGTGTCCTAGTCTGTAATTTCTCTTTGAGGTTCCGGTCGTCATTTATATTCCCATGACGTCGGTCGACACACAAACATGACGTCACTCGACACACACACACACACACACAGACAACTTATTTTTATATATATAGATTAAACGAAATATACTCAAGAATTACGCTTAGGTTATGTGTCAGAAAACCGGTTTCATAGCCACAAAGACAAATGGCACAATACATTCGACTTAGACAAGATACACTGAACTTGTATATTTTCGGCTATATATGTGCAAATTAGGAGGGGGGAGTAGGTTAAATTGGGCTACGGGCGCTGTCCAACTACTTTACCTCCTCCTAATGTGTAAATATATAGCCCAAAGTATACTATTATGTAAACTAAACGTTATAAGAAGGTTATATTTCATTCGGATTAACATAACTTCACTTCCTGGGCATGTTTCATTTAATTAACAAGCACCCCTATCCTGTTAAGAGATGTTGTTTTGCGGAATATAATGACCAAAATAGACACTTTTTAGCAGCTTGAAACTCTTTTTTTTTTATTCAAAATGGGTTGTACAACTTTAAATTTTCGTTCGAATAAGCTCTTGTGATAATCTACCATCACTGGTTCTATGCAATCATCTCTGAAAAAAGGATATCCAAGACCATTTTTCTTCTTCTTAAAAAAAAATTAAATAAAAAAAAATAAAAAATTGTGCATTTGTAGATAGTAGCTTTAAATATCTGTTACAGGGCTGTCAAATATGTTGAGTTTCATAGTATAGTTTTTATCACGATTGTAACTCATTATGGGGACGTTCAACTCCTTTTTTTCAAAAATTGTGCAAGTTTTTCTTTTATCTTGATAGTTAAGTTAAAGTTAAATAATGAGCATATTTAGAATTGGCAAGAAATTGATTTTTTTTTACGTAACAGAATTTCGTTTTTTAGTCTCAGTATCTGTTGACAAAGATCGTTCTCTCCTTACAGTTCGTTGCCAGGAACCACTTGATTCCGTGCTCTCTTAAATATGATGTTGTGTCGCCCTTTATTCAACCCATCTATTCACCTTCAAGATTAATTGTTGCATAGCAAATCTTCAAAAACGAAAATACTTCCTGAAAAATCACCACGCTTAAAATATTCCTCAAGAATGGGAGGGGGAAAGGGGAGTGCTGAAACGTAAAAAAAAAATTCAAGGCAATAGTTTGCATTTTTTTTCCAAAGAGATCTGTTAGGACAAATAATGTTTTTAGGGGAAGCCGCCTCCTAACCTTCCCTTTTTTCCAGGAATTCTTTTTAATGTAATCTTCTATCTTAAACTTCAAATACTTCTGCAATAAAAGGCAGGTGTTAGTCAGTTGCAGCCATATTGCAAGCTTAGTCTAAATATACTCTTCAGAATGAATGGATATTGGGGTATATTTTCTCACTCTTCCACCCTCCACATTTCCTTAAAGGATCTCTTACTGAAAGCTAAGAAATTAGCGCCTTAAAATGCACTTTTTGAGGCTTCAAACCCCTCCCCCCACCGATTGAAAGATCCACTTTCCCCCTCTTAATAGTTGTTTGCAACTAGACATTACTGTCTATCAACAAGTGAATCAAGTCAGTCAAAGGAAGTTTAATTTTCAGAAATCACTGTTTATTTGCGAACTGCACACGTATTTAGGGAGAAATGCAGCCATGTGTAGATTATGAAAACTGAAACTGATAGATCCATAAACGGTATCCAATAGATTGAATCGAACAGTCACAGCGAAGGGTATGAGAAAACATGGCAATAAATGAGAAGGTAAAACTCTTCTAGGCTTAGACTAGGTACTTTGTCCAAAACTTGAATGAACTGCACAAAAATTTTCAAAATGAATGAACCTTGTAGGGTTAAGCGACGAGGGTGCGTAAGTAGGTTTTAGAATTAATGCTAAAAAGACTAAGACCCTTAAATTAGGAATAAGTGAGGATGAAGAGGTAATGTTATGTTAAAAAAAAAATGACCAAACAGATGTCTTTAAATACTAGGGGAGCACTTGACATAACTTTTAAATTTATAGGGATTTATTTAAATTAAATAAATAAATACATCAACCGTCAACAGTAAATTTGTTTAGACTTACCAACCTTTCGAAAAAAAAGCAGTAACGATTATATTGCTGTCAACTAACAGAAATAAAGAAGAAGAAAAAAAGATAGGAAAAGAAAAAAAGGTATAGGGAAAACAACGTGACTGAACCTCACCAACTTGGTGTGACAGAAAAAAAAACTCACAGTTACCTTTCCCTTACTACTACCCTCTATACAAAAAAGACAAAAACAAAACAAATGAGAGATCACTCAAAAAAAAAAAAATCGCTAAGAATTTTTATACTCACTGAAATACAAAGATCTTACTTGTAAGGTTGGAATATGTGGTAGAGATGTAAAAGGTGGAAAAGCGAAGGTGCAAGGTAACTATTTTAGATTGAAAAAATAATGGAAGAATACAAAAATAAGTCTAGGAACTAAGACTAGAATAGTAGCCATCACAGTACTAACAGCTTCCAAGTATGACTCTGAAACATAGACACTACCAAAGGTAGAGGGAAATATGTTAAACGTTTTCCAGACGAATTACTCAGGATATTTTTGATTCTTATATGAACGACCTAGCGCTATATAAACAGTAAGGTCTAATCCCACTTTCAATGGCCATATTATGCAAGTTTTGGGGCTGCGAGAGTTGCACAGATTATAAATTCAATGATTCGAGCCCTCGGACTTAGCATATTGGAAATCCTTGATTCTGATTTAACTTTGAAATAATTCCATCTTTCTACTAAAATTTATCCATCAAGTATTTGCTTTCAATGGGGGCCATTTAAGCTTTATGAAGTTATACTAACCAATATGGGCATGATAACCCCACCGAGGAATAAGTCCTTATTCATAAAGTTACCCCTGGAGGCACATTTTATGATCCTTTCGATTATCCTAAAGGAAATTGCTATCTTAGAATTTAGGCACATAGGGAGTTTAAGAGACAGCACAGTCTTCCAATCAGTTTTAGCGCTTGAACGGGGCAATCAGAAACACTCATCTCCCCTTTGCATTCATTAAACAAGACCCAAAGACGATAATATTCAGCATTTTCCCCTTTACATTTTCCCTTTACTTAAGTGTCATTATTTGAGCCATTCAGATGCTAAATCAATCATCTCAGCCTTTTCAATGTTTTATTTTCAGGTATTATAAAACAGTTTCAAATCTCGGAAAATTTCCTTCCAAAATAAAGAAAAAAAAAGCAATTCACATGCAATAATCTTCCTAGGAACTAAGTTGAAACCTTTCAAAGTAAAAATTATTTAAACCCGTTCTCTGCCTGAACCAACGCAATGGGGAGGGGGGGGGGTTATTAGCTCACTTGAATACGTCGGACAAATACAAAACATTCTGGATATTTCCGAAAAACAATAATATATAAGCATATAATATATAGCATATGATAAGCAAACCAGCGATTTGTTTCTATAATAATTTTTTTTCCTAGTGGTTTCTTTTGTGAAATTAGTAAAAAAAAAAAGTAAAAGTTTTTTTAACTGAAAGTAAGGAGCGACATTAAAACTTAAAACGAACAGAATTTACTTCGTATATGAAAGGGGCAACTTCCTCATCAACGCAAAAGATATACGTAACTTATAAATTAGCTTACGTAACTAACTTTGAATTCTCATATTTTTATTACATATACGATGGGTTCAGCCCCTCGTCAGTACCTCGCTCTTTACACTAAAGCTTAAATTTTGTCACAATTCATTAAGAATGACTCCTGAAAAATACAAAAGCCGTAGAATAAATAGTTGAAATTACTAAAAATACTTTAGCGTAAAGAGCGAGGTATTAGGAGGAGGTGAGCCCCTCATATGCATAATAATTTCTGTTCATTTTAAGTTTTAATGCTGCTCCTTACTTCCAGTTGACTTTTTCATATTTATTTTTTCATTGTTTTTTTTTAAATAATGCTAGAAAATCCTGCGCTCCCTTCGTGGAAATTTTCTTCTCCCATGACAAATTCATCGATGGAAAGTTCCCCCAACATATCCCCCTCTTCTAAACCCCTCCCCCTAACCAAACAATCCCCCTGAAAACGTATGTGAACTTCCCAAAAACCTTTAGTATATGTAAGCACTGGTCAAAGTTTGTAACTTGTAGCCCCTCCCACGGGGACTGTGGGGGAGTAAGTGGTCCCCAAAGACATAGTTACAAGGTATTTCGACTACGCTGAATAAAATGGCTATCTCAGAATTTTGATCCGTTGACTCTGGGAAAATAATCAGCGTGGGAGGGGGCCTAGGCGCCCTCCAATTTTTTTGGTCACTTAAAAAGGGCACTAGAACTCTTTATTTCTGTTAGAATGAGCCCTCTTGCAACATTCTAGGACCACTGGGTCGATACTATCATCCCTGAAAAAAAAACAAAAAAAAACACGCAACCGTAATCTGCCTTCTTGCAAAAAATACAAAATTCCACATTTTTGTAGATAAAAGCTTGAAACTTCCACAATGAGGTTCTCTGATACGCTGAATCTGATTGAATGATGTAGCTATTGGTATAAAAATTCCATTTTTTAGAGTTTTGGTTATTATTGAGCCGGGTCGCTCCTTACTACAGTTTGTTACCACGAACTGTATGATTAGACGATATAGCAATCGCGTTGCTTATTTTAAACTTTATTTTTTAAAGAACAACATTCTCTTAACAGATGGAACAACGTATCTCATTCTTTAACACTTGAATTAGTTAAGAAACGAGTATGGTTAAGTAGTAGAGTGTTGCTGCACTTGTCCTTCTTTATCCTTGTTATACACTTAATACTTAAAAATTTAAAAACTGGCATTAAAGAAAAATTGTGCGGAAATGTGCCAGTTTTATGACCTCTGAGGCTTAACGTTTTCATAATTACTAATAAAACAGAACTTCAAGTTCCATAAACGCTAAAGCAATTTAAAGAAAACGCTAAAGCAATTTAAAGAAAACAATTGAACACTCGGAAGTTCCAAAACCTAAGAGACCATAAATTATTAAAAACGAAATAACATTTGACTTGAGCAGTATGGGCATATCAGACTAGAATTCAACGTGTATCAATAAAACCAAGTTTATTTCAAAATGAGGAAATAAATGTCAGATGGTCTCCACGGGAGCCTCACTCATGATGTTAATTACCCACAAGAAAACCCTGAAAACGCACATTAAAAAGCTCATTAAAAAAATTCTGGCTTCAACCAAGTGGGTTTAATTGCATTTTTTCCTGTGAATGTTTCACTTGTATTTAAAGTCATAGTGTCATGTTTAAAAAAGAAAAAGAGTAAATTCCACGTTTTATTTTAATTTCGACCAAAAGAACAACATCAAAAAAATTTAATGCTTCAGTTTTTTTATAAATGAAATTCGAAAACGATCAAAAATTAAAATAAATAGGGTTGATAACCTCCATGCCTTCTCTAGACCAGAACATAATTTACGCTTTACAGAAAAAAAAATGACCGTGGATTGTCAGTTTAATTGACATAAACTGATGTTTACTTCGTAAATTTTTGATAATTTTGTATTTATGAAAGTATGAAAAGTGAAAACATTTAAAACGTATTTTGTTTTCAGTAAAGCGAAAATTTTGTTCTGGTCTTGAATTTTTGCTCGTTTTGAGTTAGACTCTGCTATTTACTGTAATTTCTTTTCATTTCGAGTTTCATTTATCTATTGATGGTGATTTGTGGCAGTTTCGCACTTTGAAGATTATTTGACTTTATTTCTACTCGTTCTTGGCATAATGGAGCTCTTTACTTTTCTTTGAAAAACTTTTTTTGTGGAAAAAGATTTTTATATTAGTTTCCGTTCGTTTTTTGTTGACATGGTCTTTTTCATGGAAAAAATTATATCTCACATCTTTTCTGGGTTTTCTATAATAAAAAATTTTTCAACAATTTTTAATCCTGACACAAACAGTATTTTTAAATTTAATTTTATAGCTTCTGAAGTTGACCTGAAAAATAAATCTCAATATTATTCCCAAAAGAGTCTATCTATGCTCTTTGACAACCTTGATACACTTACACTCTTTATTTAAATTGTAAGAGCAGGAGTAGTAATAGTAGCATCCTTAAAAGTTTCAACTTAATACCCCCAGTTGTTCTTGATATATTGCTGAGATGGCAACTATAAACACAATGTCTTTTCCTTTATTTGAAAGCAAAATTTATTTTTAAAGCATAATAGGCCAATTGAATAATTATTGGGGGGCTGACCTGCCTAACATCCCTAAAGACACAGTTGCTGGACCGTTCTGCTATGCTGAGCAAAACGGGTGTCTCAAAATTTTGACTGGAGTGCGTTTAGAAAATGAATGGGTTTGAGAGAAGGGCTGTTTGCCATCTAATCTCTTTTTACATTTAAAAAGGGCACCAGAACTTTTAATTTTGAACCGAATTAGCTCTTTTAAAAGTTTCAAAAATATTTCTAGCTATTACACAGTGGTGCTGTCTATGATATTGATTATATGCCCCTTTGAAAACCTGCATGCATATTCGTTTATTAAAACTCGTAAACGTTCCCTAAAAGTTCCATTTTAGTAACCTTAGTGTCATTAGTTACAGTAACTGTAGCGGTAGTATTAAAAGTATACATATAGTGCCTTCTGGCTATTTCAAAGTCCCTCACAACTTGCCTTTAAATGTCTAAATTAATAGTATGAATTGCTCTTCAGATATTGCTTTGCTACCTTTTTGAAAGTCCACATACGCATAGTTTGTTTAGATTTAGTTCAACATGCGCCTAAATATTCCTTAAAAGCCTCACCTCAATGCCCTGAGCTTGCGCAGTAGCAACAGTTGTAGCAGCATTGGTCGCAGTATACGCATAGCATTTTTGGTTTCTTCAAAATTCCTTCAAAACACGGTGAAATTTTCAACTTAATCAACCATTCTTGAAGGATTTGAAAACCTGTGTGGGCATAGTTTGTTTCGAATTAGTTCCATACAGTTTCTATATATCCCAAATTTTTCACCTTAATATCCTTAGTTTTAATAGCAGTAGTAGCAGTAGCAGTAAAATTATTTGTAGTAGCCTAAGTTTCAATGGCAGTAGTAGCAATAGAAGTAGTAATAACAGTAACATTAGTAGTAGTATGGGTAGAAGCAGTAGCATTAGGATGCAAATATTTTCTTTTGATTAGTTCAACATCCCTCACAACAAGCCGTGTTAGCTTCAACCTCACACACTAAAACTGTTCCTAAGATATTGTTGCTACACCCTTTTGAAAACCTGCATACAGAGGGCACGTTCTGATTCAGTTCATTTTTGCCCCATAAAATTTCTTGAAAATTTCACCTTCATAACTTTAGGCATAGTCGTAACAGTAGTCACAACAGTAGTATTGATATTACTAGCAATAGTATTGAATAGCGGTAGTACTACTAGCAGCAGTAGTATTAACCTATTGCCCTTTGGTCCGTAGAACATCCCTCTCACCAAGTCCTGGAAATTTCAACTTAAAATAATTAGCGATCGCTAAAACATTCTTGATGTCCTTGTGATAACCTGTATATTCATATGCTTCTTGAAATTTTCATCTTAATGCTCTAAACCCTAGAAGTAGTTGCAATAGAATAAGCAGCAGTAGTAGTAAATGTAGCAGGAACAGTATCATTAGCAGCAGTATGCACATATTGCCTTTTGGTGAGATGATCTTCCCCTTAAACTATTCTCTGAAAGTTCAAATTTAATACCCAAATCAGTTCTTGAGATACGTTATTTTGACAATGTGCATGCACATGGCGTTTTTTGGTTTAGTTCAAATACCCCTTAATACTGTGAATGGAGTAGTGTGGTAGTAGTAGTGGTGGTAGTTGTAGTAGTATTGATAGCATGAAAATATTGCCTATCTGATCATCTCCCTTATTATTTCCTAAATTTTCCAAATTAGTATGTACTCAGTTATTCCTGTATTGCACCCTTTTCACAAACCGTATACACATAAAATGTTTTGATTTTGTTCAACTCTCCGCTCAAAATTCTCTGAAAGTGTCACCCTTCGTCTTCCTGGCAAGTAAAGTTCTAATATACATACCAGCAGAGATCGAATTTTCATTTAATACTGTAAATGGAGTAATCTGGTAGTAGTAGTGGTGGTAGTTGTAGTAATTTTAGTAGTATGCAAATATTCTCTTTTTGATCATGTCCCTTATCATTCCTGAATTTTCCAAATTAATATACTCAGTTATCCCTGTGTTACCCACTTTTGACAATCCTTATACACATAACGTGTTTTGATTTAGTTCAACACTCCCCTCAACATTCTCTGAAAGGCCACCCTGAATACTCTTTGTCTTCTTGGAAAGTAAAGTTCAAACATACATACCTTTCTCAATAACATAGACTATGTGTAAACAATAAACGAATTGCCTAGCTTACATCCCCTGTCCTGAGGACTTTGGGGAGGTTGACATCCCCAAAGACATAATTACTGGATCTTTCAACAAGGCTGAACAAAATATATCTCTTAAAATTACGATCGGGTATGTTTTGGGGAAAAATAGGCTTGGGCGGGGGGGGGGGGGGGTGATTGCGCTCCATTCATTTTTGACTCTTAGAAACGGCACAAAAACTTCCAACTTCCAATTAAATGAGCTCCATCTGATCCAAAGCTTTACGACCAACCATTCCGTAAAAACCTTATATGCCCGGAGCATAGCTTGAAAAATCCTTGCACATGGGCTCTGAGGAATTGTATCCACTCTAAAGACATTGTTAAAGGAGGTTTGGACTATTGGCAACAAAACGGGTCTCTCACAATTTAAAATGAGTGCATTTTGGGAAAAGAGGATGTCAGGGAGGGGCTAGTTGCTTTCCATAATTTTTTACTCTTAAAAGGAAACTAGAACTATTCCTTTCCAACCAAATGAGCCTCTTCTAAAGCTCAAACGACCACCCCTTCCACAAAAACCTTATATGCCCCTGGGGCATAACTTACAATCCTTACCCCCAGACTCTGGGGGACTCTGCCAACCCCCAAGGCCTTATTATATGATCTTTGAACTATTTTTTAACAAATAGCTATCTCAAAATTTGTATCGGATGCATTTGCAGAAAAAAACGACGTGGGGGAGGGGCTGCCCTCTGATAACTCTGACTTACAAAAAGGGCAATAGAACATCTTATTTCAAATCAAATGAGCCCATTCCGGAGTTTTTACGACCACCCTTTTAATAAAACCTTATATGCCCTCGGGGCATAACTTACAGCCCGTGCGGTGAGGGCTGTGGGGGGGGGGTATCATCCTAATGATGATACCTCCCTGCATGAGTGCAGCTTCCAATATCATATCTAAATCCAAGCTTAGACTTGATTCTGATTTAATCGCCATTGATCTTCATTTCTTCCAAATTTTTTTTCAACTGCGAACAAAAAGACCTATATCTTGGCCATTATACTTTTTTAAATATTCGCTGCATTCACCGCCTTTACTAATAATACTACTCAGGTAAATGAAACCTTTTATGTGGTCAACTTTTCCGTTACTTAACATCACCACTTTATCCTCATTTATTCCTGGTCTAAGCAACTTATTCTTTTTAACATTAATTTTCAGACATATTCTTGCGACCTAGACCCTCAAAACCTCCAAAAATGCAATAAAAATATATCTACAACACCCAAGTCCTCTGCACTCTAAAACTCTAGGAGAGTTTTACCTTTCCATTTTATACAGTTTTCTTCTATTGCCTTCACTGTTTTCGTTAAAACAAAGTCCATCAAAGCAACCAATATAAACAGAAACTGGACACAAACCTGCTTTTGTACTAGCTCCACACTGAACCAACTACTAACCTTACTTCCTAACTTGAGGGCAGCAACATTATTCTTGTACATAGCACAAAAAACTTTAATGTATGTGCTATAATACAAAGATAAGTTTTTCCCAATAGCTTTTCATGGTTGTAGCGAACTTTATGCAACCTCATGGTTGCAGCGAAACTTTTATGTAATGCAACCTTACAAAGGGGTCTGAGCATTAAGAGACTTTTCATTTATAAATTTAATGGTGGACAATTGTCTTCCTAAAACAACACTAATTTCCTCTAGGAGCTTCCCCCTTTACACGCCAAGGATTTTTTGAGGAGATTGGTACCGCATATTGATTTTATATTCATTTCATTATGAATACGTCGTACTTTTTCTACATCATCTCTTGGTCTAAAAAGTAT
Source organism: Artemia franciscana (assembly GCF_032884065.1). Taxonomy (NCBI): domain Eukaryota; kingdom Metazoa; phylum Arthropoda; class Branchiopoda; order Anostraca; family Artemiidae; genus Artemia; species Artemia franciscana. The sequence goes on from NC_088870.1 coordinate 32,116,734, forward strand.
CATCATGCTAAGTAATTTGCTTCCTACAGAAATCAAGCTAATGCCATTGTAATTACAACATTCATTCTTTCTCACGGGGCTTAACTAATTTTTCATACAATTTCTAAGAACTTCCCTTTTTCAAAAATCATGTTCATAATTTTGGTAATTTATCTCTAAATTCGCAACCACCATATTTGAAAGAATTATTAAGCTTCTACAATTGGTGATATAACTACTAATTATGTGACGAAAAAATGTTAAATATAGGCATAACAATTTAAAATAGCACGTTGCTGGAAAAAAACATTTGGTTCGACTTTAGCATAGTTTTGATGGTCAGGACTAGCAATATATCGTCCAATAATAATATTATTATTATTGTGCATGAGAATTGTGTGTTACTGAGGTATTATGTGTCTTAAAAAAAACAACATAAAGCGTGTTTTTATTATTGCTATCGTTATTGCCGTGTTATTATTATATTACGGTATCGTTATTGTTAGGTATATTTCTACTATGTCCGTAAGCGTTTGTTGGATTGTTTTGTTTTTTACCATGGCCCAAAGAGGTTTTTGTAGCAACAGATATCTATCTACCTATATCGCAATTTGGAATTCCGTAATATCTTTGATGACTAGTGTTTCTCCCTTTCTTTATTAAAATATTCAGCCATGGCAATGTTCGGCTCATGTTCTCACCATAAATACTCATAGAACAGACCTGAATTTTAGTGAAATGTCTAGAACAGACATTTTAGTCCAAATACACGAAAAACATTTTGATGTTGCCTTAAGTCCCATCTTCACTACACTTCTCTTTATTGACAAGTAATGATGATAAGCATCAATTGTTTTGGGCAATAGCTTTAAAAAAGTGGCACTAATAATGCTAAAGTACAATGCCGTACCATTTTCTTATTCATCTCAGCCTTGAAGTATTACCAGGTTAAAGATTCAATAATAGCTGTTGGATCGGAAGAAGAGAAAAGCATAGGTTTCATTAATCGAATTACATCAACTAGATGGCACTGCCGGAAAACCTACAAGAGAAGACTCTCTGCACTATTTAATTGAAGAACAGCTTTGTAAAACACTATATCTTTTTGGACACGTCTCCTGAGAAAGGCTCTACCTAAGAACCCATCTGTTGATTCTTTTAAAAGAAAATTAGACAGATATAATTTAAAATGATAAACCCAAATAAATGGTTGTTAAAGGTAATTAGAATCTATATTCCATTAGATTCCATCCATTCCATTAGAATCTATATTCCAAAGACAAGATGAATTGAAAGGAGAAAAATAGTAAAGAATGGATGATGTGGTCTTCTAATCTTCTCTTATAAGAATTAAGAGAAGGTGAAGCTTGCAATTTGTGCACAAGCTTCCAAAGGCGTGCACCTCTTAAGACCCTTTTTATACCAAATTAAGACGAGCCGAAACGTAAAAATTCTGTTTCAAGAGCTATAGCTACAAATCAAGGCCAGAATTTAAATTTTTAATATTGCTACAAATGAAATATTTGTAATAATGATTTTCCCCTGTCATTATTACTGTGCACGACTGAAGAATTCACCTTCAAAATTGTAAATACCATGAAAAACTATCTAGCATTTTAACATTCAAATCCGTATTCTGGCTTAAGAATTACAGACATGATAAATGAGGATAATTAAAATTAAAGTTTATATAAGTTTAAAAATAAGTTTATAAAATTAAAGTTTATATATTTATATTAGCTAGGAACTAGCTTTATTTGTGGCGTTAGCATTTTCACAGAAGACACAATGTAAAAGGTGATCTTTCTCGGATGTTATTTTTAATCTTTGGTGAACCACTAACAATTCTTATTTTTTTTTGTTCTACAAAACTGAGAGGACAGGGAGAGGAAACCCTTTTCTTCCTTCCAGACGGTAATTCGAGACGGTGCTTACGGTAATTTACTTCTACTTTAATTTGTGGATTTTTAGCTGACAGGTATTGTTTCAGAATTTACAGTCTATACAATATTCGTTGGCATGAACGGTTTTTGCCATCTTCATTTATGAAATCCCAACTAACAGTTAGGATTTCAAAGTTTCTTAACAAGTGCACTGAAAACGAAGATTAAAAAATTAGCCACATCTTGCCACACGACTTCTGAGCCAAATCAAGAATTTACCATTATTTTACTGTATTATTTTTACTGCATTATTTTTTACGTATTATTTTATTGGCGGTATTATTTTCCCGTCATCTAATCGAAACTAAGAACTACTCACTAATCATAAAGCATCAAATATAAAAAGTAAGCCTGTAACATTTCAAGATAAAATTTCAACAACAGCTACTGAAAAGCTAGGACCATAAAATTAACTGGTTGATTTTTTTTTTTCGCCCATTCGATTGGTATAGTTAATTTTGCCTTCTGTTCTGTTTTCTTTCTTTTCTCTTTTTACTCTGCTTTTTATAATTGGTTGAACATAAATAAATTATTTATGAATTATAGTTAATATATTATTATTATTATATCCTGCAAGGCTTATGGAGGCTTACTTATATACCAAGATCTGAAATAGGTACGTTCTTAAGGGAGGGTTTTCTGTAAGTAGGAAGCGACTCGGCCCAATAGTACCGAAACTTTAAAAAACATAATTTTGATAACAATTGATTCATCAAAATGATTGGCTTTTTATGATGATTTAATGAAAAACTTATTAAGTTTAATGTTACCCATCAAAAACAATGAGGACGAGAAAATTTACCTTATTTTGAAAAAAGAGGGTAAAAAACCAAAAAAGTCAAGTAATCTCAATGAAAATCCCACCATCAGACTGAGCAAAACAGAGATACCTTCCACAGAGGTTTCAAGCTCATATGTACAATAATGTTTATCTTTTTTTCCAGATATGTGTCTGTTGTTTTTTTCTTCGGGGGTGATTGTATCGAACCAATGGTTCTGAAAGATTGAGAGAGATGGCTCTTTCAAACGGAAATCAAAAGTTTTAGTGCCCATTTAAGTGATCAAAAAGATTAGTGGTTAGCTAGCCCCCCTCCCACACTCATTTTTCTCCAGGCCTCCCATCAAAATATTGAGGTGGTCACCTGATTCAGCATAGTTGAAAAGTCCAACAGCTATGCCTTTAGGTATGACAATACCCCCCTCCCAAGAGCCCCTGGGGAAGAGGCTACAGGTTAAACAATTTGCCCAGTGTTCACAGACAGTACTTGTTATTTTGGAGATATATGGAATTTTACGGAGGAGGGGGAATATTCTGTAGGAGGGGAATGTATTTGCAAAGGTTCCGGAAATGGGGGATTTTCCAGGGGAAATTTTAAACGGCAAGAGGGAAGGGGATTTCCGTTTATGATTTGAAAAATGGTCAGACACTAAATATAAAAGAAGTTTTTTAACTGAAAAAGTTGACTGCTGACACACAAGGGCAGTAGAATTTGAATTATAATTATTTATAAAGAACTTTAAGACTTTAGCGTAAAGATTTAGGGTTGAGGAAGGGGTGGCCCCCTCATATACAGAATAATTTCTATTTGTTTTAAGTTTTATTGTTGCTCCTTACTTTGAGCTGAAAAAACTTGTGCTTTTTATATTTGATTGCAATCTAGAGTCAAAAACAAACAGTAAAGTGAAAACAACTTGTAAGTAGGGCTTGTTTGTCCAACCGCTTTCAAAAACCTGTTCATCTTCCAATAAGAGCTTGCCAGCTCCTGTGGTCAGCTTTTGAATTTTAAGTTCAGAATCGTTAAAGTGGATATTGATAAGAAGATCCAATTTTTCATCGGATTCGCTTATTCTCTTTTAAAAACAAAAAAGCTGCATGGGAACAAGAGGATTAAAAAAAAAAAAAAAAAAATTATACGTACGGTGGATTTTCTTAATTCTTCATTTTCCCTGGCAATAGCTGACTTTAACCACTCAGGCAATGATTCCAGATTAGTTATAGCTTCAGGAACAACCGACTGTTCAGATTTTCTACAGTAAGAAAGCATATATGCTTTTGTTGAAGAATAGCATCCTTTTGGCAACTTGGGCTTCTTTTCTCCTTTTGGTCTTGATTCGCTTCCTAAAAAAATTTAAATAAATCGAACTGATATCACCAGCTTTGACAAAACGAAGCTATTATATCTAATTTCTTATCATGACAAACTTCCCTTTTTTTCACTTAGCTTCACACTACTTCTGAAAAAAGTTACTTGAAAACTGTGTTTAAAAAAAATATTTTTTTCAAGAAAAGTAACGAGCAGCATTAAAACCTAATACAAGCAGACATAGTGTCATATAATAAGCGGAAGAGCAGAAATTACTATGAACGAGTACATGAACCCTATGTCAAACAGATACTAAAATGAAAAATCATACAAAACTTTAAATGGCATATAATATAACGGGTGAACAGATGAAACCTAGAATGAGCGAAAATTTGATAAACAGTTAAGTTAAACTTGAAAGGAACAGATATCACCACAAGTAAAAGTGCGGCTACGGCCTTATCAAACTGTCTAAAAGGCTAAAAAATCGTTTGTACTTAATTGAAAACAATTGACATTTCCATCAATGTCTTTTTTAATTTGCCATAGCATCAACTGCAGCAGACACCAAATAACAATATCAAGGGTTTACAAATAAGCACTCCACAAATGATAAAGAGGCTATCCTTTCCCTCTTAAACCCTTTAAAAGGCTTAAATTTCGTCTGCAATAATGACGATAGGTATTTCGAACAGTGCAGTTGTTCTTTGCGAAAACATTAATACCCAAATCATATTTCGACAAGCAATTTGTGTGCAAACCAATATTTCCGAGGAAAATAGCCCCCTCATTCCTAACCGATGGCAAGTTTTGAATATCCCTTACCCTCCCCCCCTTGTCACTACCTGGAAGTTTTAAATTGATTCCAAAAGCGTTGATGAGACGCTAAAGATAGGTTTCTTTGACAGCCTGAATACGCAAAATGCCTTTCGATATACTTTGCTACTTGACCTGAAAAAAAAAGTCCCGAAGTAGTAATAACGTAAAACTTTTCGTTGGATAGAAGACAAAACATTTTTAGTCATCCCCCCCCCCACGGTCAAATTTCAAGTTTCAATTGAAAGCTTCAACTAGGTCCCCATGCAGTCGTCCTTGATATAATTAAGATATTTTGACATCCTAGATACAAATAGTGTCTTCTGGTGTACCTTGCTACGTAAATAGATTCTATGTTATCAAAGAGATTTAGTGCAAAAACTTTTAGGTTAATGAAACAAAGTTTTTTATCCCTTATCCCCTTGTTCCAAGCACACAATTTGGAGTCCCATTCCTCCATTCAAATACTCTGAACGTTAGTACACGGTCACCCAAGGCGTTCCCATGAAATTGCAGAAACATAATTTTGACAACTTGGATACATGGAGCATATTTTGGTTTATCTTTACCCCCCTTCTTTTCAAATCAGAACTCCAGGTTCGCATTCCACACTCCCTAAAAGTCTCGAATTGATTTTCCCAAGCCATTCTCAAAATTTTGCAGATACGCTACTTGGATAACCTGGCAACATATAGTGTCTTCCGATTTACCTCACTACTCAACTGTGAATAGATTCACAGTCACTTAAAGTGCAAAAAAAGTTTAAGCAGATAGGATACAACATAATTCCTCCTCCCCCCCCCCACACACACACAAAAAAGAACAAAATTCGTTTCTCCCTTACCCAAGTCAAAACTTGAGATATTCCCCCCCCCCACGCTTTCTCAATTCAATTACCCAAGTCATCCTCGAGACATTCCTGATATCCGATTTTGAAAACTCGGCAGCACAGGCCCTTTTTTATGTACTCAAGTACGCATGTCGTTTCAAGAGTATAGCATCAGGAAACTGAGAAATCTTGTCCTAGCGAACGAAAACGGAGGCATATCTATTAGGCCTGTCGAATATTCTAAATAAAGCACCTATCTCAAAATTTCAATCCAAAACAATGAGAACTACAGGGATTTTTTCTGCTATCAAATTGACTAGCTATTTTTACGATTCTGCTTTTTTTAATTTCATCTAAATTATGTCAGATCGTGACAATAACTCACAAATATACAATAATAAGAAATTCAATTCATTTTGTTGATAAAAATGGGAGCAGTAGACCCGGCAATACCTAGCTGATCCATTATTAAACCAAGGACAAAGTGGCAACATAAGTAAACCAAGATAGCCATTTTGCAGGATTGTTGAAATACTATTTTCCAAAAAAGAAAGAAAGAGAATCTTAATGTAAAATGATCTAAATTCCTTTTACCCTCCTCTAAACCATTTCGTTTAGCCTCAGCTTATTTAATCATTCTAAAAAAAAAGTTTGATTCATACTATTTTTTGCTCCATCTTGCTAGCAAGATAATAATTATGATCTCCTAAAAATTTACAGTCCCTGTTTCGTTTCATAGCTATTAAACAGGAGTTACGCAGAGCTTTAGACATAAATGAAGATTTTACCTTTTTAATGCACACTAAACAGAGAATACCTTTAATGGGTATTTTTAAACTGTTTCATTACCAAGCTAATTTAACTGCAATTATTGGATTGGAAAGAACGAGCAATATAATTCAAGTTTGAAATCAGATACAACGATTTTTACTGGAAATATTAATAAAAATTGCTATTCAGCGTAACTTTCTTTATCTAAAATCAAGACTATCTCGCTCCCAAAAAGTCTATATCTTTCCATTTAAGAATTTTTACAAAAACTAACTCTTAAGAAAGACAAATAGGTTTCGTTAAGAACAGTCCTGGTTTGAATGTTTAATAAAATTGACTGCTCAAGTCTTCAAAGTAGGATATAGTTGGTGTTATAAATATATTAGACCAACATCTTTCAAACTATGTCCCATGATACGACACTATTAGTATTCACGATTTTAAGTGGCAAGCACTCACGAATATTAATTGTAAATATATGTAGTAATTTAGCCAAGGAGACCTATTTCCAATAAATATTTATTTTTAAGGGTGAATTCTTCAACATAACACACTACGCACTTGCTATGTGGCGCTCTTGACGCTGCAACTATGACGTCACAATACCCAGTTCGGGTAATATCGGTACTGAAAAAGATTGGCATACTTAGGGCTCACTGACCTAAGCATTTTGCAGTCAACTAGAAATTGCTTAGGTAAATGAAGAACTTTTTTACATTAAAATAGTAAGGAAATAAATCATAGCATACAATATGTCCCCAGGTTATCAAAATGGTTCATTCGCAAAATAACGTGAACAGGGGGGAAGGGGGGGGGATTGGGGTGGACAAGTAGACTTCCAAATTTTGAAATGGAGGAGGCGATCAAAACGTTTTGTCTCCGATTTCATCTAGGTTTCGCGCTAGGAGCACTATAGAGTTAAAAATCTATGCATAGTAAAGTAACAAGGCAAATTTAAAGACAGTGATAGTACCCTGATTATCGAAAAAGCGTATCCGCAATGTCCGAAAAGAGGCTCGAGGCGCCATTTTACTTCCGTAAAAAACTTTTGAAATTTATTTCCGTGAATAATTTTAGATAAAAGACAAAGCCACCTTGAAAGCGAGCAGAATTTAAACTGAATAAAAACGTTTTCCAAAAGAATCAAAAAGACGTTAAAGAGCGATATAAAAAACTTGAAACGAGCAGAAATAAAGTCATGTAATAAATCGAACTTAAAAGAGACAGAAATCACTATGAATGAACAAATTACCCCCCCCCCCCCACCCAAAAAATGAGTAACCAGTCAAAACTTAAAAATAGCTTTGCAATATCAAAGTATTTTGAAGGCACCCAGAGATGATGTCGGCTCCCACGGGAGTGATATTTCTTATACAAAAAACGACATCAGTATTAACAGGCACCCAGAGAAGTAAGAAGCATTCAATGGCCAAAACGGCATAGGAACAAAACTTTAAGATAGCTATAATCATCAACGATCAAATAACTAAAAAATGTACATCCAGGAATGGCATGATGTGCTTAAACTAGATTAATGAAACAAAGACAACCGTAGTTGTATTTTAGTAGAGAGGTGGCATAATATACCTTTTGTGAGTCAAAACCAAAATGCAAAATCTAGCTATGTTTCTTACATGTGTAATTTTTAAAGTTGTGTCCAATAATCTAACTCCCCCCTCCCCTTCCCTTCCGTCAAAACTCCCGAGCCTTATTTAAAAGATATTACAAAAAATAACCTATTTTATATATACTGGTATAAGTTGCGTTTCGCTCCTTACAAATCATCTTCCTTTTCTAATCACCTTTCTAACTTAAAAACTTTTGAAAAGATTCCCATCCATCATTTATTTTCATAATAAACAGAAAAGTCCAAAATTTACTTCCTTTCTTCTCCTGAAATTCCGATGTTTATACACAGTATACGCAAGGACTATGATGTGTATATATTGTGCCCCTATTGACTCATGGTCATTCAGGGATTATTTAGGGGATGGCATGAATGACTAAAGACTAACCATACGAAATTAGTCGAAATAATAGATACACTACATTCATAAACTAAGTTACAACTTGAGGAAATATAGCTTCACACATTGCAATCTAGCAAACTGAAATTTTAGGTTTGCAGAAAATACTCAGTCCCACTACTGTAACCACTCCTACTATGACAGTTTCTCTTAGGGCATTTTCTACCATGAATACATCCAGTCCAACTACTCCAGCAAATGGTGTTCTGACCAAGACTACTCCTTAACTACTATTTTGACGACTATCTTGGTATGTCTACCAAGACCGGCTACTGTAGCTATAAAAGGCCCTATCCCAAAACTTTTTCTATAAGGTTAGTCCCTACTACGGTTCCTTTGGCTACTTGCCTCTCTGCAAGTTTCCTTAGAGCGTTCTTGTCCCTCGATCTGTTCCCACTTTCTGACACAAGTCTTTATTTCTTTCCAGCCCTAAAGTCGTGCGTCAGATCCAGATTTTTATCTTCGGTCCTTTCACAAAGCAGAAAAGCCACTGCTTTATTTTGCAAAGACTAAAACCAGATCACGCAGTAAACTTAATCTGAAGAAGGATGTCCACTCTCCAGACTCCTGTATCAGTCGAAGGAAAACTTCAATTACACAAAGGAGTGTCTTCCTACCCCAAAAACAATTAGGTAAAATGTATGACTGCTCATCGGGTTTTCTAGCCCGATAAACAGAAAATCCTTCGATAGCTGATTGGAACCTAAATACTCTAGGGGTTAGGTTCCACCCTATCATTCCTCTTCTAACGCCCATCTCGTGGTCAAACAAATAAACAGAGCAGGTTGTCCCGGTTCACTCCCCTTTTAATCGTTATGTGATCTTGCACCTCTTTTAGAGTAAAAATGTTCCATATTACATTATCTTAAGAAAATCGTTCACAAAAGTATCCCATAAATGTTTTATCGTACCAAAAAGGGTATGTGGCGCTACTAGTAGGCATTACCTGATTTAGAGTACCACATTTTTTTTTTTACTATTACTTTTTTTTAAGACACAAGGCAGAGCAAAAATTGAACGAATTGGCATTAAAGGTAATTAAATTTATAATTTGCAAGTAAACAAAAAGAACAGATCAGAAAAGAAAAAAGAATAAAGAACATCTCAACTTAATTTATAAAAGTGTTTCAACACCAGGTGCAAAAAAAGAAGAGAAAAGAGGTACAATAAAAAAAAAACAACAATGGTTTAAAACTATCTACCAATATCTTATATTAGTAAGGCAATTCTGAGGACACTCCAGCAACCTACAGTAGTCTCACCACTCAACGCTGTGAGAGGATACAAGGCCTTCTCATTTTCCAACCAATGATTCACGCAATCTGTTCACTCTTAAGGCTTTTTCAGCGACTCCTTTGTTAACTTTTCTATCGAAATAAGGCTTCCCTATACCTCTCTATCTCCTTAAAAATTCAATTTAGATTTAAGACCAAAAATTTAAATTATTAAAAAGGAATACTCACTGTCATCATTTCCGAAAATCAACCTTTTCCCTTCAACTTTTTGAACTACTTCGTCGTCAAACTCATACCAATGTTTACTCTCCTTGTCATAAATATGTGCTAGAAAGCATAAAGAAGAGAATTCAAAAATAGATTTCTACAATTTATAATTAATGGGATCCAGTCCCATACTTAAGATGTTTCCTCTTTCATGAATCTCACCAACCTCGTCCAGTTTCTACTAAAATACCCATCTTTTGAAAAAAAATAGCTAAAAACATAAATAATTAAAAAATAATGGATTTTATAAAGAACAGCACAGATCCATATTCAAACCTAAAACGAGTAAAAATAAAGTCATATAATAACTCGAGCTTAAAACAGAGATTTTTATGAAACCTGAAACTAACAGAAATTACCAGATATTCCTATGGATGAATAAGTAAATCCTAAGATTAACAGAAATAAAATGGATAATAAAGCCAAACAAAAAACAAGCAAAAATTGCAACAAATAATGATAGGGATACCGCCTCCTAAATGCCAGTGTCATTTGCGATTCACTGAAAAAAAATTTATTTTGACTATTTCGGGCATTGTGTTTGGATTTGTCCTAACATCATTTACAACACAAAAATCACAAAGCAGAGTTTAACAAGAGCTAAGAGCTCATATGGTACTTGTGACGAGGCCGGAAGAGCCATGAGTCATATGAGCTCTAGCAAAATTCTCATATGACTCAAAATCTTTTGAGAATCTTTTGAGAATCAAAAGATTGATTGAAAAGGAAAATCAGAGGCTTACTACCGGTCGGAAGTTAAAATAAGAGCTCTGAGTCATGAGGTCCTTCTAAATATCAAAATTCATTAAGATCCGATCACCCACTCAAATACATCAATTTTTCTAATTTTTCCTCTCCCTTAAGCCCCCAGATGAACGAATTAAGGAAAACGATCTTATCAATTCAATTTGTGCAGCCCCCTGACACGCCTACCAATTTTCACCGTCCTAGCACGTTCAGAAGCAGCAAATACGCCAAAGCACTGAACCCCACCCCCTAACTCCTTCAAAGAGAGCGGATCCAATACGGTTAAGTCAATCACGTATCTACGACATTTGGTTACTCTACTTATCCCGATTTCTCCACTCTAAGCGTTTTCCAAGATTTCCGATTTCCCCCTCCAACTCCTCCCAATGTCAACAGATCTGGTTGGGATTTGAAATAAGAGCTCTGAGACATGACTTCCTTTTAAATATCAAATTTTATTAAGATCTGGTCACCTGTTCGTAAGTTACAAATACCTCATTTTTTCAATTTTTTCAACAGTACCCCCCCCCTCCCAACTCCACAAAAAGAGAGTGGATCAGGTCCGGTTATCTCAGTCACGTATCTTGGACTTGTTTTTACTCTTCCCACCAAGGTTCATCCTTTTCTCTCCACTTTGTGTTTACCAAGATTTCCAGTCCCCTTTCCCCCCCCCCCCCAATGACTCTGGATGCAGTGGGGATTTCAAATAAGAGATTTGAGTTACGAGATCCTTCTAAATAAAAAATTTCATTAAGATCCGATCACTCCTTCGTAAGTCAAATATATCTCATTTTTTCTAATTTTTCAGAATTACCCCCCCCCCCCCAACTCCAAATAGAGTGGATCCGTTAAGGTTATTTCAGTCATATATATAGGACTTTTGCTTATTTTTTCCACCCCAAGTTTTAATCCCGATCCCTCCACTCTAATCATTTTCCGAGATTTTAGGTCCCCCCAAACTTCCCCCAATGTCACCGGATCCAATCGGGATTTCAAATAAGAGCTCTAAGACACGATATCCTTCTAAATATCAAATTTCATTAAGATCCGATCATCCGTTCGTAGGTTAAAATACCTCATTTTCTCTAATTTCGGTCGCCCCCCCCCCAACTCCCCCCCCCCCAGATGGTTAAATCGGGGAAAATTTCTAATTTAATCTAGTCTGGTTCCTGATACTCCTGCCAAATTTCATCATCCTAGCTTACCTGGAAGTGCCTAAACTAGCAAAACCGGGACAGACAGACCGACCAACAGAATTTGCGATCGCTATATGTCACTTGGTGCCATAAAAATAAGAGTGTATATATTCCCCCTCAGACAACTTCTCAAAGGCTTGAATGTCATTTGCGCTTTACTGAGAACCCCAAGTATTTTGAAAAGTGTGGTTTTATTTATCAAACAAGAGCTAAGAGCTCATATGGCATGAGCTCTAACAAAATTCTAAGAATCAATAAATTGATTTAAAAGGAAAATGAGAGGCTTAATGCCGGTCAGGATTTAAAATAATAGCTCTGAGTCACGATGTCCTTCTAAATATCAAAATTCATTAAGATCCGATCACCCACTCGTAAGTTATAAATACCTAGTTTTTTCTAATTTTTCTTCTCCCTTTAGCCCCCAGATGGTCGAATCTGGGAAAACGACTTTGTCAAGTCAATTTGTGCAGCTCTCTGACACACCTACCAATTTTCATCGTCTCAGCGCGTCCAGAAACACCAAACTCGCCAAATCACTGAACCCCTCCCTCCAACTCCCCCAAAGAAAGCGAATCCAGTTACGGTTACGTCAATCACGTATCAAGGGCATTTGCTTATTCTATCCACCAAGCTTCATCCCGATTCCTCCACACCAAGTGTTTTCCAAGACCCCCCCCCCAACTCCCCCAATGACAAAAGAACGGGTCGGGATTTGAAATAAGAGTTCTGAGACATGAATTCCTTCTAAATATCAAATTTCATTAAGATCTGATCACCTATTCGTAAGATAAAAATACCCCAATTTTCTCGCTTTCCAAGAATTCCGGTTTCCCCCTCCAACTCCCCCCAATGTCACAGGATCTGGTCGGAATTTAAAATTAAAGCTTTAAAGCACAAGATCCTTCTAAATATCAAATTTCATTAAGATCTGGTCACACTTTCGTAAGTTACAAATACCTCAATTTTCGAAAGTACCCTCCCCCCCCCCAACTCCACCAAAGAGAGCAGATCCGGTCCGGTAATGTCAGTCACGTATCTTAGACAGGTTTTTATTCTTCCCATCTAGTTTCATCCTGATCTCTCCGCTTTAAGTATTTTCGAAGATTTCTGGTCCCCCCCCCCGCCCAATGACGCTAGATGCGGTTGAGATTTATAATAAGAGATCTGAGTTACGAGGTCCTTCCAAATATGAAGTTTCATGAAGATCCGATCACTCCTTCGTAAGTTAAAAATACGTCATTTCTTCTAATTTTTCATAAGTACCCCCCCCCCCCCCCCAATAGAGCGGATCCGTTCCAATTATGAAAATCACGTATCTAAGACTTCTGCTTATTTTTCCCACAAATTTTCATCCCGACCCCTCCAATCTAAGCGTTTTCCGTGATTTTAGGTTCCCCCACCCCAAACTCCCCCCAATGTCACCAGATCCGTTCAGAATTTACAATAAGAGCTTTGAGACACAATATTCTTCTAAATTTTAAATTTCATTGAGATCCGATCACCCATTCGTAAGTTAAAAGTACCTCATTTTTTCTAATTTTTCAGAATTAACATCCCCACCCCAACTAACCCAAAGAGAACGGACCCGTTCCGGTTATATCAATAATGTATCTAGGACTTGTGCTTATTTTTCCCACCAAGTTTTACGCGATCCCTCCACTCTAAGTGTTTCCCAAGATTTTAGGTTTCCCCCTCCCAAATCCCCCCCAATATCACCAGATCCGGTCGAGATTTAAAATAAGAGCTCTGAGACACGATATCCTTCCAAATATCGAATTTCATTGAGATCCGATCACCCGTTCGTAAGTTAAAAACACCTTATTTTTTCTAGTTTTTCAGAATTACTCCCCCCCTCAACTACCCCAAAAATAGCGGATCCGTTCCAGTTATGTCAATCATGTATCTAGGACTTGTGCTTATTTTTCCCATCAAGTTTCATCCTGATCCCTCCACTCTAAGTGTTTTCCAAGATTTTATTATTTCCCGTCCCAACTCTCCCCCCCCCCCTAATGTCACCAGGTCCGGTCAGGATTTAAAATAAAAGCTCTGAGACACGATATCCTTCTAAACATCAAATTTCATTGGGATCCGATCACCCATTCGTAAGTTAAAAATACCTCATTTTTTCTAATTTTTCAGAATTAACTGGCCCCCCACTTCCCCCCCCCAGATGGTCAAATCGGGAAAACGACTATTTCTAATTTAAGCTGGTCCGGTCCCTGATACGCCTGCCAAATTTCATCGTCCTAGCTTACCTGGAAGTGCCTAAAGTAGCAAAACCGGGACTGACAGACCAACAGAATTTGCAATTGCTATGTCATTTGGTTAATACCAAGTGCCATAAAACGCAACAACATGAAAGAAAACCATGATCATAATCAAGATTGCATGAAAGAAAGAAAAATTCATTAGACTAATTACATTTGTGACTTTCAATTTGATTTTACCCTTTCAAAAGGCTTTCCCAGTTGGCTTGAAACTTTTAAGAATCGGTGCCAGGGCAAAGTGTACCAAACATTCTGTGGGCAGAGAGGAGGGCTCTAGTTTGAAAGTTACAACCGTAAGTCCCGGAACCAAGAGGAGCCTAATGTAAAAGAGAGAAAAAAACTAATTTGGGGCCACGGTAGGGCCTACCCTAAAAGACGGAGCAACATAATTTTTTTGTACTCGGCTCAAAATTTACTTCTTTAAGTGTTTGGACCAAGAGGACCCTAATGCACAAGAAAAAAGAGAGTAAAAAGAGTTGAATCCAAAAAAAGAGCAAAAATTGGCCAGAAACTTTCTCTTCTAAACAACTTCAAATTTACAACAGTAATTTTCAGAGCAAGGGAACACTCGTGCAAAAAAAAAAGAGTTGAAGGTACGGGTCCCGAGAAACTAGGACCAGGGAAAGTCTTCTTCGATTAACTTGACACTTATATCTTAGTCCTTGGGGCAGGGGAGCCCCAATTTACAAACTAATTGAGAAAAAAATATTAGTACATCTAAAAACGAGGTCCAGTAAATGGTCAATAAACTTTTTTTCCAAACGGCTTGAAACTTCGAACCGCAAGTCCTTAGCCAAGTGGACCCTACTGTACAAGAAACTTTTAATTTGGAGACATAAACCTACAAAATTACTATCAAAACAGGGCGGTTTTTTCAGATTGGCTTGAAATTTATATTTGAAATTATTTGAGCTAAGGGGGCCTTAATTCACAAAAATGCCAAAATTTAGGTTCACCTGAAGATCGAGGCCAAATATGGCAACAAAACATTATCTTAAACTGTTTGAAATTTCCAACTGTAAGCCCATTAAATGTTTGAAATTTCCAGCTGTAAGTCCATGGACCATTGGTGCAACATTTTTCTGTGCCTCTTCTATAGTCAATCTCCTGGCCCTACCCTATCAAGAAAATATTTTCAAAGCATGATTCTATAAATAGAAAAACACTTAAGATGCAAAAAAAAAGAGAATTTTCCCAGGGATCCGTAAGTGCTGCCATCTACTTAATAAGCTGTTTCTTTTCGTGATTCTACTGAATTTGTGATTTCACTTTTTTAAGGCTTGGGACTGAGTTAGAGGAACGATACCACGTGTACTTACTAAATTTCTCGACTCTTTGGCAAAAAGGTAAGCATTCGGTGTGTTTCTAAACCCAAATTAAACAAGCATTTTTAATTTGTATTACTGAAGAGCCTAGGTTGGCCAATGCCTCACCCCCCCCCACACCCATCCTGCTGCTAACTTTTTATCAGAAAGGGGACCATAGTGCAGCCTGTCTTATACAGAATTTCACAAGGATTTTCATTTGGTAACATTGAAGCACCAAATAGGGTCATTGGCCTTTGTACTAGGTTTTCCACCCTCAACGCCCCCAGGGAAATGTCACAGCCAACCTTTAGTGAAAAGGTAGGTATACTGCAACTTCTTTTAACATAAATCATGGAATGATTCTCAGTTAGTATTACTACCAAAAACAAAGCCCATGATGTACTTCACACTGCATGATTTCAGGCACAAAATGATTCTGTGACCCCTCAAAAATACCTCTCCCTTCATCCAAAGAATTTTTTTAGTATAATCGGAGATACAAAGATTTGGTCATAAGCAATGATTTAATGACGTCATTTTTGCTCGATCTAGCGCTTAGTAAAAATTCATTCCATGCTCCATACGGCTCTTTTGCACTAAGATGATGAACTCAGTCAGATTGCCCAATTTGAAAATTACTTATTGAAATGCTCAAATAGAAAGCCGATTGAGACTCGTCTGGTGATTTTCAATTCCCATTTGTAAAAATTTATTGTAAAAGACCCTAATTTTTCACACTATTTTGCCTTCGATACAATTCGTATCTCATACAACTTGAGTATATAATAACATATATTACAAATATCAGTCAATAAATTACATCGTTTTTTTATCATCTACTATTGCTAGTGATTATATTTTTAGTTCAAATGGAGAAAAGTTCAGATTTGAATTTACAAAGTGTCAATAGCCTGGAAACCCTTATACCATAGAAATCCCATTTGACTAGCGCAATTTTTAATTTTGTTTTGTGTTTGGCAATTTTGAGCAATTTAGGTGACTTTTCTTTTTCCTGGAGACAAAACCCGTTCTAAGTAAAAAGAAAAGAAAAAATTAAACATGGGAACTCACTTGACAAGTCTTAACAATTACCTACGTATCCGAAACAATATACTACTACCACAGCAAACTCGTCTCAGCATTAACCACCCTGATACATGGGCGAAGACTCTTCCTCCTCCCACTCTGTTAAAGGTTTTCTTCGACCATCTTCCAAGTAATTTCGAAGGAATGTTAGTTACTTTTCATTATCTTATCGCAGTCTAAACTGAGATGCCGAGTCTATAGGAAATTGTCCCTTGTGTTAACAGCTCCTTGAATCTATTCCGCAAAGATACTCTGTGAAAAATATTAATGTCTATTTACAGGACAAAACCAAGCCCCCAAAGTCAACCTTCAGTAATACACATATTGAATCAGACCAACCCATATCCTTCACAAGGAGCCTTGTTTGTCACCTCTTCGCCAAGTGTTGCGCCTGAAATTATCCTTTAATATTTACTTTTTGCTCTTAAAATTCCAATGTGATGGTTTTTCATACTTGTGAGCAGGAAATGAAGAAAACAGAACAAAAATGGATCCATCAATATATGAACAGTACTAGATGACCTGCTACATGACTAATCAGTTCTACAAAAGCTTCTTGTGGCAAAACTAAATCCCTAAACTAATCCCAACTATTCCACAAATGGCGCTGATCGTGTCTAGGATTCAATTTACAAAACAAATCACGCGAGAATAAAAATGTTAATATTCGATATTTTTTCTTAATTTATCTTCAAGCTTAAAGCCTGCTGTCCAATACCATTTAAGTAACAAAAAACTACCGAAGACTGCTCAAAGCACTCTGGCTAGGTGACTAATTATCTGTGCCAGTACTTTTTATGCTAAAACAATACAAGAAACAACCCTTCTTTGGGTTAAAATATATGAAATATACAGTTTTTAAGTTAACTATTGAGGAACAATAGCAGTCCAGTAAAATGAGAAGCAAACCAGTAAAATGCCCCCCCCCCCTAAAAAATATATAGTAACATCTCTAGTAGTACCTCACATAAAAGCTCCAATTTCTGGAGCGATGAAAAATGAATGGAAAAGAAAAATGAACCCACATGACTTGCGATTGAATATGGTCAATCGCAAGAAAACTGACAATACCCCTCAGATGTTTTTTTTTTGTACGTAATCAATTGAACCTCCAAAGTAAATAAATATAACTTTGCACTTTAAAAAACAATATTTAAGAAAACTATTGAAAAGAACCAACCTATATAATGACCAGAGTAGGCACTTGAGCCTTGATGCATAAGAACACCTCTCAACTCGTATGTAAGAGGATCCGAGGAACTTTCCAGAAAATCAGTCATATCCACAGTTTCTGGAAACTGGAAGGAGGTATGCACTTTCTTCTTGTGACCAGCATTTCTACAATTTGACAAACAACTTTTGAGATTAAAACTGTAAAAGACGCCCTTCTTTCCATACATTTTTCACTTGAAACACAGTGTAGATGACAAAAAAAAACTTAAGTAACAAACAAAAACGAAGGATTTATCACATCAGGATTTTGAAACTATGAACAGATAATAGTAATCAACTTTGACTATTAAAATGTACATCTTCTTTTTTCTTTTTTGTTGGACCATGATAATTACCTTTTGTTGCACATTTCAAACCGTCAAATATCCTAAACGAAAATTTTTTTCAAATTTGGTCCATATATGGTAAAGTTTTGTTCAGCAATGAATGGCATCTAGAACGTTCTTGATTACACTGATAGCAACTTTTAGGCTGTGTAAAAAAAAGTATGGTAGGAATCAAGGCTGCCACACACACAAAAATACATGAATTTCTTTTACGTAATAGTATTTCATACGTACAAAGCAGTGATTGATTAAGCTCGGCTTGATTCTACTCACTTAATAGTTGAAGTCATTTTTCGTACTTTACTTCGAGTATGCTCAAGTAAAAGTAATTACAATAAGTTGGACCACGCAAGCTAGTAGGCATGCAAGAAAGGCCAGCGTGAGTTATTGCATCCTCTTATTTCTTCCACGGCCATAAATATTCTGAACAATTTTACTCCCAACTAGATAGTCATTAGCTATCGATCATGAAAACCTGCTACAAACACTTTAAGTAACATTCCAACAGCCATACTAAAAGATAGTTTCCTCGATGCCAGGGTTTCGAATATGAAAGTTGTCTTCCCGTAAAGAGAAAACTCCATTTCCTAGTTAAGTTTTGATAGTATATTCAAACACCAGGACTCTCATTCCTTGCAGATTTAGACATCTTTATTAACCTGGCCTGTTTGACGCTCCTGTCTTTTACAAGAGCAGCAACGATGCAGGTGTGGCATGAATCCATTCAAAACAAATCTTCAAAGTTGTTTAACATCAAAAGAATCATTTTAAAGCTGGTAAAGCTTCTTACTCCAACCTCCACACAGAAGTTAGACTTGACATTTTTAATAAATAATTTAGAAAAAAGGTTACCCGAAAAAAATTCTTCCGAAGAATTTTAGAGAGGAAACTTAAACGTAAAACGAGCAGAAATAAGGTCATATAATAATTCAAGCTTATAAAGAAAAGAAACCACTGTTCAGGAATTAATAAAACTGAAAAGGAAAAATAGTAAAGTGAATATTCACATCATACAAAAGGGTGACAGGTATTGCGATGGATAAATAGGTGAATTCTAAAAGAAACAGAAATGAAATTGAATAATCTATTTTTGGTCTTCTATAATGCTAAAGATGGCCATAAATGTAAGGGTATCTTAATCCTGCATTTTATTAAAAGAGCCTTTTCCTACTCAATTTTGTTGCGACGGTTTGTTTCTTTAAATTAAATTAATCAATTCTGGTTTCCTGTCTTAAAAGAAATAAAATAAAAATAAACATCGGACGTTATGAATAAATGCAACCAGAGTTGTTTACTTGTCTTTTATCTTAATGAAGGTTCGTTGGATCTAACTACATGTCATGAAATATTCAAGCGGGTCTGCGAAAAAAAACAAACAATTATTCGCGCTCAAGATCAACGCAACCAAAATTTTCTTCCAAAATTTTCTGTCCTCATTAACCTGTTCCAGTCCACATACACTGAAATTTTCATGCTGATAAGAGAAAAACTTTTTCTGGCCCAATTTGGGCTGTCAACAACCGATATAATTCAATATTCTTAAAATATATTTTCCTCTTTGGTTCGTTTTATACAGTAAGCTACAAGCCGATCGAAGACAAAACAAATTCGGGTCTATTTTAGGAGCCGTCCCCACATGTCCTGTAAATTTGGGCCAATCGACGAAAACAAAATTTACTGGCCCATTTTGAAGTGCCATATTGATACATCGAAACCTCAACTGTATTGGTCTCACTGGGATCTATCCAGTACTGTCTACGTCCTTTAAGCTTCAAGTCTATCAAGGACGAAAACAATTTAAGGTCCCTTTTCAGACATCACAAATCGATACATCCAAAATCAAATTAAAAAGATTCATCTTTATAAAAAAATATTTACTTTCGTTAAATAGAGTTCTGTCTAAGGTATTTACAGCATTGCTCATTTTTGAGTAGTCAAGACTTAGGACTGGGAGTCAGGAACAAGTTAAGTTTTGCACCGTTAGGAAATTCAAATTAATGCAGTGTAACTTTAACTTATTTGTGCATTGAAGGAGAATGGTAACGCTTTCATTCACAAAAATATAATTTAAAGGATACTTCAAAAGCAAGTTACAATTGACCATAAACGTAAAATACCATTTCATGTGATAGGGTATAGAAGAGGCACAGATAAATATTGCACCCATTTTCTGGTTTCAAGATTCTATACGACCAATCTTTTTTATCTTTTAGTTTTCATTCAGATACTTCTGGCACTATCCATGTGTAGCTTTAAACACTAATTGGGTAACACCCACACGTTGTTTTTCATATCTGGGTTCGGAAAAAAAGTTCGTTGGCCCTGTTTGGGCTCCCATTGGCATAACCCAATTTTTTTAATTATGTTCTTCTCGGCCCAGGAGCCTGTCGATTGAAGTTTCAATGGGATTTAGGAAATTGGAAATTTGGGTTTTCAGTCTATTTCTGGGCCCTCTAAAACCCTACCCCTGCTAATCCCAGCAAAAATATGTGGTATCTCTTGCCCAAAGTTTCAAGGTGATTAGAGGGAAAAACTTTTCCAGTCCCTTTTTCGAAGAGAACAACCTTCCCCCGAGAGTTACATTTTCTTGCACCTTAGGGTTCATCTGACCAAGGGATTTAAAGTTTTAAGTTTCAGTCTGTACAGAAAAATAAAGCTTGTTGGCCCTATTTTGGGTCCAATTTTTTGACGAACCAATATTTTTGTTTTTTTGTGAATTGGGATCCAATTGACAACCCCCCCTTCAACCAAAAAATTTCAGATGCAAGTTTTAAGTCAATCGGAAGAAAGGCTTTTGGGTCATTTTAGGTGGCCCATATACCTAAGCTAAATTTTTGGGGCTGACTACGCAACCCTTGGCTCGGGAACGTAAGGGGATGGGTTTTAACGTGTTCAGATAAAAAAAAAACTTAATTTTTGAGCTATTCAGTAAAAAAGAGTTTGTTACTGAATAGCTAAAAAAGAGTTTTTGACCCTTTTCGTATTATATTTTGGGGAGACTGTGACACGAATTTTATGTTTAAATTAAGTTCTTCAAGGCTTGGGAACTTGAGGTTGCAAGTCTCAAAACGAACAACGACAAGGTTTCTGGCCCATTACTTGACCCCTACCCCCTCCCTAAACCAAAATGCGTCCACTTAGCCCAGCCAATAATTTTTGAAAGTTTTATGACACTCAGAAGAAACTTTGTCACCTTTTAGGGACAAAACTTTTAGGAGACTTGTATGTCCAGACTAATCTTTTTTTTTGGAGCATCAGGGTCAAGCTGGCTAGATAATTGTGGTTATAGTCCATTCCAGACGTTTTAAGAAACGAAATTCGGCAATTTTCTGGGAGAACCAACATTTTCACTCCTTTTCCATGTTAATTAGGGTCCTCTTAACCCAAGGACTTAAGGATACAAGTTTCGAGCCGATTAGAAAGAAAAGGGTCAAGCCCCTTACTTTTGGACCTTATTTTTTGGGGGGAAAATACACCTCTTTTCAAATAGATCGTGGTAACAAACTGTAAGTAAGGAGCAACCCGGCTCAATAGTAGCCAAAACTAAAAAAAAAAGATAATTTTGATACCAATAGGTATATCAAAGAATTTTGCTTAATCAGCCTGTTATGTTGATTTCAAATATAAAGGCTTCATTAAGATTTGTCTTACTCATCAAAGGCTACGAGCCTGAAAAAATTTGCCTGATTTTCCAAAAACGGGGAAATGCTAAAGTAATAGAATCTTAATGAAAATCTCACCATTAGATTCAGCATATCCGAGATCCATACTGTATGGGTTTAAAGCTCCTATCTACAAATATAAGGAATTTTGTTGTTTTTATATTTTATTTTTTCGTATCGAATCAGTGATCCTAGAACATCGGGAGAGGGCTCATTCAAACGGAAACTAAAAGTTCTAGTTCCCTTTTAAGTGACGAAAAAGATTAGAGGGCAATCGGCTCCTTCCCACTCCCCATTTTGTTCAAAATTTTTTGTTCAGCATAGTTGAAAGGTCGAATAACTATGTCTTGGAAATATCATAGCCCCCCAGAGCCCCCGGGGGAAGGTCTTAAAGTTACAAAATTTACCTATACTTTACGTATTGTATTTGTTATTAGTATATTGCTCATGCCATTCTTTTTTCCGCTTTTATTTCTTTTGCATTCCCTTATCTAAAGATCTTGGCTCTACTCATTTATTCTCGAAATAGAGACCCTGTTGGTCTTGCATGGCTGTAAACCTGAGCTAAGCCACGAAACTTATAGTAAAGCTCAAACACGGTTTATGGGAATGCAGAAAGTAATCTAGTGTTGAAAATTGCGTAGCTTTTCAAAGATTTAACGCAAAATATCTTTAGCGTTTACAATAAGTAGCAGATTTATTTATTTTTTTTTGTCGTTATGTATCCAAAATTTTAAAACAGCTTACCGATCATAAACAAAACGTATAACTTGAAAATTCAATATCGGAGGGAGTTCAACAAGTCGAATCCTACGAACAGCATTTTGGAAAGAGCAGCAAATGCAACACAGATATTGATTTTCTCCTTCTAAAACTTCCTCTCCAAGAAGTTCACCAAGACTCTCTTCGAAAGTTCGACGGCTAGAGGCTCCAACATTCAAATCCAACTCAGAAAAAGGAGTGTTCGAGCATGATTCTGATTTACAACTTAGACACCTAAAAGATTAGTGCAATAAGACAAAATTATCGCCACCCACTCCGCAATCACTAATATATGGCAACAAAAATCCATTACCTCCAGACGGGAAAATATTAGCGTCAATGCAAAAGATTATATGTATGGTATTGCTCGTAGCGTCTTGTTAGCTGAATTATCTATCTGCTGCCTTTTCAGTATTTTACACGTAAATTAAATTAGTTTTGTTCTCAAACTTAACAGACAATTTACCATTTCAATTGTGTTTTTTGGCGTCACTTTCACAAGCAGTGGATCCGTACCATAAGGGAAATAAGTCAACATAATTTAGTTGATTTGACCAAGTTATTAAATCCACCCCTTCTCTTAATAATGACCTAAGTACGAGATGATTTCTTTCTTTACTAGAATATGTAAAATTGTCCGTTTTCTCTGTCTTTTTTTGTATTAAAATAACAAGGTAATCCAAATTGTGAAAATTACCTCAGAAACCTTACCTTTAGACTAGTTTATTGGGTTACGGAGCAACACTCCGCTATTAGCAGTCTGTTTTTTTGTTGTTTTTTTCGTGATCAGCAGTGTGTAGCTCTAAAGTGCTACGAGATACAATTCAAACTTCTCCTGGTAATGGGAACCGTGAAACGGGACAGACAAGTTTCCTGAAGATTGTGAAATTTCTAGTAGCTTTCCAGAAAAAAATAACTGTTTTTGTCCCTTATCTTAGATGATATCCAAGTTGAACGGGACAGACAAGTTTCAGTGATGATTGTGAAATTTCCAGTAGCTTTCCAGGAAAAATAACTGTTTTTCGTCCCTTATCTTATATGATATCCAAGTAGGAAAAGTAAACATCGAACAATTTTATGCCGTCTTCCCGCAGAACATCATATTATCTCTCTGAGAACCAGAGTATAAAATTCCGTATCCCATCTATATTTCTTGGAAATAGTTCTGGAAACTTTGATCTTACATGCTAAATTCCGATATTTCGGGCTGCTTTCTGAAAATTTTGTATTGATGGCTCTTGCATTTTAATTGAGAAGTATTATGAAAAGTACACAAGAAGACATGAATTTCCACAAATATAAAATTGCTTCGTTCATTTAGAAGTAATTTCCAAGAATGTTATGACGCGTCAAATTTTTTTTTATATCCAAGAGGCAACTTTTTTTAAAGACAGAGTAGAATTTTTCCTTTCCGATGCAGATAGATAGATCTTGATCTTTTAAGAACTGGAATTGAAACTGGTTTTAAAAAAAGGTGTTTTCTGTAACTTTTTCTTACTTTGAACTTTTGATTCTGCAAATTTCTGCATTTTGTCGAAGATAAATATCCTAGCTTAGAAGAACAACTTTTAGAGATCAATTAACTTTGAATGCTGATAGAGAAATCGATGTTTACTATATTTTTGACAATTAATGCCATTAAAGGAAGCAAGAAGACATGGTTTCTTCTATACCCGAAAGTCAACCGTACACTACGAAATAAAAGTTTACACAATGACCTGTTTCACGGATGTTCATAATCGCAGCAAATACTACAGTCTTAATACAGGATAATGGGGATATAAATTTTGACAATTACTACGTATAAATAGAACCTATTTCAGAAGTTCTCTAATTGTGCGTTAGAAATAACATACCTTAAAAATAACAACATACAATAACCATGATGCATCTGGTTTAGTACTCTCTCGATCGAGGGTGGTAAGCTTGAGCCTTACTAGAAACTTTCCTACAATACCCCGAGTGATAGAATTTCACTCTTAGGAGTTGTTCTCCCCACTCCCAGCATTAATTTGAATCAGTTGTTAAAGAGATTGAAAAAAAACGTAATCATTTCCCTTTTTCCTCCTTACGAACGGCGAAAGTTTGAAATTTGAAAAATTAGTTGAGTTAGAAGTAACAGGAAAATTGAACCGTATTGATATAATTACAGTTACTGAAGTCCAGGCGCAAAATCCAGACCTTCTTAAAATGGCTAGTTTTCATGAGTTTATAAAACAGGAGGTGGATTAACGATTTTCGCAAAGAATTGCCTATCTCCTAAACTTATCAATGTGCAAGGACATGGCGATTGCAATGAAATCATTTGGATATCTACGAAGCCCAAATGCCTACCACGGCCTTATACTAATTTAATAATTTACTCATTTCATCGTTCACCAGGACAGAATGCTTGTTCTTGTCGTAATTTTCATGACAGGCTACAAGCAAGTCTTGACTTCATGACGACAAAGTATCCAAATGCCGGCAACTCTATAGCAGGAGAAACAAACGATCTAAGTCTTAACTATCTGTCAAAGATCAGACGTTTAAGCAAATTGTTGATTTCCCTATTACAAAAGATAGAACCAGTTTGGATGTTATTTGCACCAATCTTAAAACCTATTACAAAGTTCCAACTACCCTTTCCCCTCCCTCAGTGCTAGCTATCATTTCATGTTACATTTGAGACCACTGCTAGTTTTTAAACAAATTACTTCGTTTCTGAATTTCGTACATGCCAATAAGAAGTCAAGGTCTTTTTTATTTTGGATCTTGGGTCACGTCAGAGATTTGGGATGACGTTTTGTAGTGTGTAAATCTTAATCCAAAGTTTAGATTGTTTGAAACAAAATTAATGACAAATTACCAAAATTGTTTCCCAGAGCTTACTAAGAAGGTAAGTTCCTCAGATAAACCTTACATTAATGAAAAAATGAAAAAGACTAATCCATTTGAAACTAAAACTTTTTCGCCTCGGAAAAAAAGAAGAAAGCTTAACCCTCAGTAAACAAATAAAGAAAGAAATACGTCGTGCTGCTTCTCGTTATGGTAACAATAAATTAAATTATTTAAAACAGAGAAAACCTCAACAATGGTTTAAGAAAGTGAAAGAGATAGGGGGGGGGGTCGCTCGTGCAAGAACCTTGATTTTCTTCTGGATGAAGAAACGAGAGATTCCCCTCTCTCGGAGAACCAGCTAATCCCTGAAACTCCAAAAGACAAAATTCCGGAAATTTCAGCGAAGCAAATAACAGAAAAAATACAGAAACTGAAAAAAAAAATAGTATTTGTCCCATGGATATCCCAATTGATCTAATAAAAGCATTCCCTGATAAACTATCAACACCCCTTGTTGGTATTTTTAGTGATATTAGTAATTCCTGAGGTTACCCGTCGCGCTGGAAGCTGGGGTATATTACTCCAATCCAAAAGAAGGGAGGCGTGAACGATTTTACTGGAGTACGGCCAATCACCTTAGCACCAGTTTTTTTTTCGAAAACCTACGAGGGTTTCTTAGCTAATTGGTTACAGTACAGAGATTCTTGAGCTTATTGACTTACAACAGTTTGGAAACCTAAAGGATACATCTATTTCACACTGTTTTGTTAGTCTTCTTGACACCATTCTTAAAACCTTGAAAACCCTGATACTTGGTTGAATCTTTTATTAATTGATCTCCAGAAAGCATTTGACCTAATTGACCACAATATCCTTGTAAATAAGCTGCTGACCGAATTCTAAGTGGATCCCTTTCTAGTTAAAATTGTTGCCTCCTATTTAACAAATCGGTCTCAAGTGCTTAAAGTAAATTTTTCTTTTTTTATTCCGATCCCCTTTTCATCTTTTGTGTGGTGCCCCAAGGAACTCTGATGGGTCCCATTTTGTTCCTTATAATGGTTAATAGCCTTATGACTGACCACACAGATCGATGGAAGCATGTGGACGACCTGTCTGCATTTGAGGTTTGCCGTTGAAACATTAAAAGCTCAATCATGACATTACTTGACGATGTCACACAGGAGGCTTGTTTTTCGAAGATGAAAATAAACCCTAATGAATCGTCATTTTTAACAGTTAATTTTTTAAATTGTCCCCCAGTTTCATAAACCCAATTCCTCCCAAAATCTCTGTCACGTGCATTAAACTACGTGTGGTGACAATTACTGCTGTCTTGAAGAGGGACGAAAATGTTAAAAACATCCTCAAACAAGCTTCCCCTTCGGTTTCCCTTCTAAAAGTTTTGATAAATTTTCTTGTCCCCCCCCCCTAAGAATCTTCTCCAACTTTATTGTTCTTTTATTCGGCCAATACTCGAGTTTGCTCGTTCAGTGTAGCACTTCGGTCTTTCTTCGTAGCCTATCTATATGATTGACACTGTCAAAAACGAGCACTTGGAATTATAAATGGTGAAGGGAAGATTCCATATCCTTATCTACTAGGTAAGTTCAAGCTCACCACGTTGGCCGAGAGAAGGAGCCTCTTGTGTCTTCGTTTCGGTACCAAGACCCTGTCTGTTGCCCAACTATGTTCCATCATCCCCCGAGCCCTTCCACCCCCACCCCCACCCCCCCCTCCGCAACTGACCGTCCCGTATAAAATCCCAAAAAGTCCCCAAACTGACTCCCATCCCCGCTGAACATGAAAGATCTCGCAAGAATCTCGTTGAGCTGCATAATAACCAGGTAAACTAGTCATTAATTTTACTGTTATCTATTTATTTTTTATTTTTGACTTTTTAATTAAGTGTTGAATTTTTTTTTGTATTTTGACGTAAAATTCAAATTCGGCAACCATGCTGCGACAGAAATTAAAAAAATTCTATTCTATCTGCAAACGTGACACGGGACCATTAACATTTACTACATAAATAACATATATATATATATATATATATATATATATATATATATATATATATATATATATATATATATGTATATGTATATTTATATATATATATATATATATACTCGTGTTTTTGACGTAAAATTCAAATTCGGCAACCATGCTGTGATAGAAAAAAAAATCTATTCTATCTGCAATCGTGACACGGGAGCATTAACATATATTACTTGTGAGATATAGTTGCATGTTTTGCTCCGCAACTGTGACCCCCTGGAAACTAGTTATTGCAATGCACCATGGGGCCTTGGAATCGCAAGTCTAGTTATCTAATGGTAATAATGCTTAATTACTTTGTATTAAAATTATTTTTGAAGCTGAAATTTTTTCGGCTGAACAGTAACTTTTATTTTGAA
Organism: Artemia franciscana; assembly: GCF_032884065.1. Taxonomy (NCBI): domain Eukaryota; kingdom Metazoa; phylum Arthropoda; class Branchiopoda; order Anostraca; family Artemiidae; genus Artemia; species Artemia franciscana. The sequence goes on from NC_088870.1 coordinate 32,144,511, forward strand.
ACTTTGACGCCACTTTCGACAATAGAAATATATTGCAAAGTGAAGAAAATAGTGCCATCTTTCTCGATGGATAAGTTTTCCATGACGTCGCATCCTCTTCAGGCATATTTAAAATATATATTTTTTTTTATGTAAAAGCAGCTGTGTCTGCCCCGTCTCCCTAGAAAAACTGAAAGGAATTTTGTTCAGCAGGTTTTTTTTCGGCAATTTATACACAACCCGATCACTGCCACATCAACCATCATAGGTGAGTATTATGCTGATGTTTGCAATTAGCCTAGCAACCGTCATAACAGTATTAAGGATAAATTATTGAAACTCTTATCAAAACGGGATTATGAGTTTGAATACTATCGTCACTATTTAGGTCATAGTTCAAGTCCTACTCTTGACAGATTTCGAGCACAGCTTCTCCCCCCCCCCCCCATGCCACTGCTATAGGTATAGAAAAGTTGTGAAATACATGTTAAAACATAAAGAAAATACCATGGAATCACATATAAAGGAGGTTTCTCCGCAGTCATTCACGTAAAAAAAAATGTTGATTTGATCAGAGAAAAAATATCAAGAATTTTTTGCTAATTTTTCTACTGTACATTTGTTAGCCATAATTTCAATGAAATTCCTCATAAGAAATCATACCAAAAGCAGCTAAAGATTTTAAACCAATGATTTCAAACAGAGGGAGAGAGTCCCATTGGGAACACTTAACCGTCATAAGGGACAATCACCTTATGAAGGGATCAATAAAAGTTGTACTGTGAATTTAGTTTTGTCTTTTTTAAATTCCTCTTGTAAACAAACAACAAGTACCCATGGCTGGAAGGTCACATGAACACAAAATATATAACAACAATCAAGATAAAAGTCCCATGCCTGTATTCAATATCCAGGAAAGGTTAAATTATGAAACCGTTCAAAAAATGTTTATTTATTTTATTTGCTTTTTTTATTGGTTTAAAAGAAACATCATACTATATCATTGCATAGGAAGCCTTTACTTAAATTATTTTGCAACAGTTTTGACAGACTTTTTTTCTTTTGAGTTAGTGATAGGCAATGAATCACCTAGACTTACAAAAGCTATTGTAATTAATAGCAATACTAAAATATTACGTGGTAACATATTCATAAGTTCCTTGAAGTTTTTTCTTGAAGGAATTCACATAAGAATTTGACTGCTGACTAAAATTCTCCTCCAGCATAGTAACAAATAACTTCGAAAATTCTTGAGCATCCTGCTGAATGCTTGAATCTAAGCCCAAACTAGAAACAAACATCGTAGTGTCAACGATTCTGAAAAATAAATTCAAAATAAAGTTAATAAAATAGATAACTTCAAAATAACAGCCTGGGTTTGTTTTAAATCACGAAACATATCAGCGTCAACAAGAACTTGAAAATGAAAAAAAACATCAAACATTGTGAATCAAATTCAAAACCGCCAGAACCTTAGAAGGAAAAACGAGAAATTGTTTTAGACCAAATTGAACTTTCAAGCCAACGGATACCTAAGCAAGTAAGTGTGTGAAATGAACACAACATAGCTGCTAGACTAACCCCGCACATTTTGGAGGAAGACAAAGGTGGATTACCCAAATCTATCTTGAGGGAAAGAACATCAATACCCTTCTTCAAATAATTATTTTAATTTCTTTTCAGGGTTCATTGTGCCAATTATATATCAGTCTTATACTTGTTTTAAAGATATATAAATTCTAGAAAAATTAGAAATTTTGAAGTCATTTGGCTAGATCTTTTTTCGTACTCTAAAACTGATACGAAACAGGTCGAAGTCACATGTTTTCATGGAACAGAACCGTCTTTACTGAAATGAATAGTAAATGAGAATTAATCACAATTTCACCTAGTCATTTATTTTAATGTAAAATTATTTATCGATGTCACAGCCCGAAGTAAGAAAAAAAGGAAACTAAAGGCTAAATAACGTGCACACAAAGCTAAACGTCAAATCGTTCAGAGTGGAGGGTGGTGACTAAAACGGCTCAGGGTTTATTTGTTTCAAAAGAAATTACTCCAAACTAATGGTTTCTTAACTCAAATTCATGGTTTAGCATGGTTAGTTCGAGATGAAAATCATATAGCTGTGGATTCAGTTCATAGCCAAAAACTTCAAAAAAATTTTGGATTAAACAGAATCCAAACCTATAACTTTTAGGTCGAGTAGATCCCAAACTTCTAGGTCTTTCATACTGTTCTTAACCTAGAGCAACTAGATTTGATTGAACTAGCGATGAAAATAGCTTTTGGAAGTTGTTCGCGTTACAAAAGCAACATTTTAGACTAGAAAGCTCTAATAGGTTACTTAAAAAATAAAGTGACTATGTAATGCAGTTTTATAGCAGTTTGGAACAGAATTGCCCAAATTCTACCATTTTATTGGAACTTTTCTGCACTTACTTCAATTTTTACACACCAGCAATTTCAGTTACACAATTGTTTGGACAATACGGCAGTTGGCTGAAAAATATTATTCATTATCATAGGTAGAACTCACAGTTGTTCGAAAAGAAATGCACATGAGCTTGAAAACTGAGCGAATTTGATGCGTAAATTTTAGCCCAAAATACCACTTGAACAACAAGCAGGTACACGTTTAATTCAGTCTGAGCAAAGCTTAATGGAGTTGCCTGGAGTTTTTATACCTTGAAAATGGCTCTTTAGATTCCCTGCTATGTAGTCGATTAATAATTAGCACTTCAAGATAAGTTTATAGTTATCTGCTTGCTAAAATTATCCTGAACCATACCTTACAGGCACTCAGGTTACCAAAAACGAGTCACCAGTTATTCCTCCACTTGGTTGCTGCAAAAAAAACCCTCTCATTGATGCTGGAAGGTGGTGTCGAGGTTTCCTAAATTAGCATGGTAGGTGCACCTGAGGGAGTTTCTCCGTTTACCTTTCCGAAATGACTCCAATGGTTGACAATGGAGCTCTGCCTTTCAGATTCTGTGGTCATCCATCCTTAGACCGAAGTGCCGTCATCCGTGAATTCTTACGACATTTTCCAGGAGAGTTTGGACTGTCTTCTCACAATTCTTCTTTTTATCCTTTGCAGCCAGTGAATATTCAACATTCTTCGCAGGCAAAATGCCTTCCAATGAGCCGATTCTCCTTTTCATGAACTGGTTCAAATACAAAGTTATACCTGCACGAAGTTGAGCTGGTACAGCGAGGACAGCGATGTCTTCAGCAAAGTCCAAGTCGCGAAGCTGCGTTGCTTGTTCAAAATAGATACTCTTTCCAATTGTATTTTCAAAAACTTACTCTGTAATTATGAGAAAGAGCAGTGGTGATAGGAGACTTACTTCCGAAAAGATTAAAAAATGCCGTGTTTGGCCATCCAATTATCACGCTGCATTCGCTGTCTTGATGCATTGCAATGATCATTGAAATAAGCTTTTGTATTTTAGTTTCCCAGCTTTCTAAAGTTTATTCATTATACTGTCGAGTTATTAAGATTATTCTGAACAGAATACTTCAATAATTTTAACAAGGCATAAATGTTTCTTTAAAATGCAGAACACACACGTACATCACGCGCTTTATATCATATTGTGGAAGTACTGCTACTACTAACAACTCACTGCAGCACCAAGCCAGCTGAGCCCAACACAGCTAGGCACGCTCCTCCTCCATCCCAACCTATTTAAAGCTTTAAGCCCTCCCCAGAAGTTCCCATTTCCCCTTAAGTATTTTCGACACAACAACTTAATAGGGTATTCTTTTCTTAGACCACACTGCCATTCTGGGACGAACAAATGAATTTTTAAATGATTATAAATCCATTTGTTTAGACAGTAAAAAAAAAAGAAAAAAAACAAAAAAACAAAAACAAAGACAAAAGTCCAGAAATTTCGATCACATGTACAGCGACCATTATTAGTAGACTTAGTAAAATTATACAATTGAAACTAGCATATTTATATACGAAACAAAAATGCGGGCCATTCACAAAATAATGAACTTCCGAATCATTCACTAAATTGTTTTCAGAGAGAGTTCACTGACGAAGTTTATTCAAAGTCTTGACGTAAATATCGATCACATATATAGCGAGCATTATCAGTAGAATTACTGAAATTATATAATCGAAACTAGATCTACGTTGTATGGGCAACGTGGGGTATTGCGGCAATCTCTGTTCGGCTTCGCCGATCAAAGTGTTGCTCTCGCAATCTGTAAGGATCTTAAAATAAACAAGTCCCCAAAATGTCTTACCACTGGAACCAAATTGGTCTTACCATCAAATACACCGGAAACAAATAATAGGTGCACCAACTAGCAAAAGTTCCGAACCCATCATTGCCGAAGATGATTATTGTACCTTACTACTGAAGTTGTCAACCCCTTTAAACTTTCAAACTGGTACATCTCATGAAGGAATTTTTCTAACAAAAATGGATGACGCTCATCAAGAGCTACCAACTGCCGTCAAAAAAAAAAATCTATCTGTCTTAGTTCAAAGGTTGACTTTTTCGCCGTAGGCGATGTTTCTAACGTCATCACTTAGTAAGGAACAAAGGATAAACTCTAATTTCTTTAGCACTGAAAGAACTTTTAAAGTTTAAGAGACACATCTGATACCATTTCTTTACTGCAATCCAAAGTGCGAAAAACCGAATGATAAACTCAGCTGGAATCACGAACAGAAATGGGTAGAAACACTAGATAACAGCACTTTCAGATCCATGGGGAAATGCCACTTTTTTGCTTCTGTAAGTTTTTCTAGTTATCACTCAAAGAAGATACATTGGCTGTGGGGCCGGGTAACTGCCACATATATTTAACACCTATAGATTTTAGTCCATCTTCAATTTGAAACTGGTGCCTGCCTGCTTGCCTGCTAGAATGGAAGTTTCCACTCGAAAGCAGAAACATGGTTTGATGAAACGAAAGCTTGACTTGCATAGCTTCTGATAGTTCTCTTTAACATAGGCTATAAAACTCCACTTCACTTTACACATTATAGGCCCTGGCTCAAGGACAAGCAAAAGCCATCCTTTTTGGCCCCAGGAAAGAGTTCTAGAAGCTTTCCAACATGCAAACTCACATTCATCAATCCGGCCTAAGGTCTACACTTTCCGTAAAAACCGCAGAGATTAGGCCCTTACCACTTTCTAGGAATAAGCTGAAATCGCGGTGCTAGGAACAAAAAAAAAACAAAAAAAAAAACGACAAAACCAAAGTGTTGCTCTTGCAGCACAACTAGCATATTTATATACAAAAAATGAACTTCCGGATTATTCACTAGATTGTTTTCAGATAGAGTTCACTGAGAAATTTCATTCAAAGTCTTGATGTAAATATCCTTCTTTAATCTTGCCCAAAAGTAAAAAAAAAAAAATGAAGGTGACAAAGCCTTCCGTGTCTTTTAATTGCAAACGAAATGTTTAGTTTATAGTTGTTCACTTGGTTGGTCTCATCGTCACACGTCATATATATGGGGCAATGTATATGCCGTTGGATAAAGTAGGCGTATAACGGCCTGAACGCCCCTTAGATGACCGCTCATCGCTGCCACACTATCATACCCCTGGCCAACCATCTTGTTTAGGTTAAACCCAAGGCTTTTCGAAAAATACAGAATTGCCGAAATAAGACCTTGTCCATCTAGATCCATGCCTGGGACAAAATCGAGAAAATCCTCATGAAGATTTTCAGCAGAGGTGTAGCGGACGCAAACACATAGCTGCTCCATATTGGAAACGTCCACCATTTCGTCAGCAAGAACCGAAAAGAAAGGACTTGCGTTTACTTTTTCAACAATGGACTGTTCTCCACAAGCCACAATCAGACTACTCTGAACCTTTGGTGAAATATGCATGGCATTTGCTGCTGCGGAAAGATGTTTCATCAGACTTTCATCTCCAACCCTTGCCCTTAGTCACAAAAGAGCTCAGAAATTGACATCATTTTGAGATGTTTCTGGAACCGTGAGTGAAATGGGACCAGAATCCTTCGTACCCAGAAGGGCAAGCTGTTGTCTTCCGCAAATATTACAGTTTCAACAATGGGTCTCAGTTTCTGACGATTTTCCTGACCCTGCGCTGCCCTTTCTGTATCTATCTAGTTGATGATGTTACCCTGCCTATCCTCCGCAATAAAAATGATGCTGTCTGCGGTAAAAGTATGCTCTTTTGTGAAACTGTGTTTGTTGGTGGCTTGTATAGCATTCAATTGGATCCTTCTAATTCCTAAAAGATTTGCTGACAAGGTTACATAAGCGCTGGGGGCTGCCTTTGCTAGCTGTTTCGGACAGAAAAAGAAGACAGAATCAATAAAAAAAAACATCCTCAGATGGCGTAAAGGACAACTAGTTAAAACAATTCAACCTACCCAACTGATATTGGAAAGTAAAGTATATCTGGAGTCCAAGGACTCTTTAGCAGGAATAAGCAGGAATTCTAGGAATAAGCTGAAATCGCGGTGCTAGGAACAAAAAAAAAAAAAACAAAAAAAAACGACAAAACCAAAGTGTTGCTCTTGCAGCACAACTAGCATATTTATATACAAAAATGAACTTCCGGATTATTCACTAGATTGTTTTCAGATAGAGTTCACTGAGAAATTTCATTCAAAGTCTTGATGTAAATATCCTTCTTTAATCTTGCCCAAAAGTAAAAAAAAAAAAAATGAAGGTGACAAAGCCTTCCGTGTCTTTTAATTGCAAACGAAATGTTTAGTTTATAGTTGTTCACTTGGTTGGTCTCATCGTCACACGTCATATATATGGGGCAATGTATATGCCGTTGGATAAAGTTGGCGTATAACGGCCTGAACGCCCCTTAGATGACCGCTCATCGCTGCCACACTATCATACCCCTGGCCAACCATCTTGTTTAGGTTAAACCCAAGGCTTTTCGAAAAATACAGAATTGCCGAAATAAGACCTTGTCCATCTAGATCCATGCCTGGGACAAAACCGAGAAAATCCTCATGAAGATTTTCAGCAGAGGTGTAGCGGACGCAAACACATAGCTGCTCCATATTGGAAACGTCCACCATTTCGTCAGCAAGAACCAAAAAGAAAGGACTTGCGTTTACTTTTTCAACAATGGACTGTTCTCCACAAGCCACAATCAGACTACTCTGAACCTTTGGTGAAATATACATGGTATTTGCTGCTGCGGAAAGATGTTTCATCAGACTTTCATCTCCAACCCTTGCCCTTAGTCACAAAAGAGCTCAGAAATTGACATCATTTTGAGATGTTTCTGGAACCGTGAGTGAAATGGGACCAGAATCCTTCGTACCCAGAAGGGCAAGCTGTTGTCTTCCGCAAATATTACAGTTTCAACAATGGGTCTCAGTTTCTGACGATTTTCCTGACCCTGCGCTGCCCTTTCTGTATCTATCTAGTTGATGATGTTATCCTGCCTATCCTCCGCAATAAAAATGATGCTGTCTGCGGTAAAAGTATGCTCTTTTGTGAAACTGTGTTTGTTGGTGGCTTGTATAGCATTCAATTGGATTCTTCTAATTCCTAAAAGATTTGCTGACAAGGTTACATAAGCGCTGGGGGCTGCCTTTGCTAGCTGTTTCGGACAGAAAAAGAAGACAGAATCAACAAAAAAAAGTCCTCAGATGGCGTAAAGGACAACTAGTTAAAACAATTCAACCAACCCAACTGATATTGGAAAGTAAAGTATATCTGGAGTCCAAGGACTCTTTAGCAGACGAAGTTTAGACGCTCTGATGAGTGACGGTGATTTGTGGACAAACCGTCCGATGTCGTTTGGAACCAAGTAAGATTGGGGAATAGCGTGCTGCAAAGTGACTTTATCAATTGAACTGGAATATGAATCAAGTTTAATCTGAGCATCAGCAACCGCTTCCGTGTTATTTAAGCCCACAGGGGCAAATGAAAAAATTGCAGGCGACCCAACAACGTCACTATTAGAAATAACTAACCTTGTTCGCTTGGGTGAAAAAACCATTTAACATCACATTTAATTTTCATTCTTCGAGTCACTCTTCACTTAACAAAGTCAGACTAAATAAACTGTCTTGAGACCCCTTTATGTTTTCTGTTTCACAATTGCAAGTTCCGCAACGTATGACCCACTCACTGCAATAGATTAGTGATTATGAAAATTACTGTTTGCAAAATTTTTGTTTATGTGCATTTTTGTTACTTTTTAAGATTCAAACAAAAATTTCAGGGGGGAGGGGGTTCAGGCCGATTAACCCCCCACTCCTGGGTACGGCCTTCAATAGTGGATCCATTATTCAAATGATGCGCTTATTCTAACGGTCAAAATGAAACGTTTTTTAGTTTGCTAATTTTATTCATAGACATGTGCACAAAGGTAAAAGGTAGAGAACACAGCCTTGGACTTTACAGTCCCTAACGGCGGTGCTGATCTCCGTTTCTTGGCCTTTCAGCCAGGATGTACAATGGGGGTCGGGGGCCAACCATCCTGTGCTTTCACATACCCATCCTGTTTACCTTCCCCAGATTTCTCCAGGTAACCATTTAAAACTGGGTCGACTCTACCTGAGCTTACAAAGCCACGCCACTGACCCCCGTCCAAAACCAAATAATTGGGTACACTAGGATTAGAGCCCTCTCCCTCACGGACAAAGGATCCAAAATCCAGCGCGCCAAACTGCATTAATCGTACCAATAGATATTTGTATATTGAAAAGAAAATAGAGTCACAAGAATAAAAATACCCGTAAAAGTTACTTAAGAATGTGTGGAAAAGGGTGAGAGCTGAATAGCCTTAAAAGGGTACCCACGGATAGCATATGATCTACACGTTTGACATGCCCGAACTAAAAGGACCAAGCCATCGTCTGAGACACGGTCTGTCCAATACCACCAAATAAAACGTAACACAGCCTTATTGTAAGTCCTTCAAACTTATTAAAAACCCATGGTAAATATATACAAAAAGTCTGCTATCTAAACATTTGCGTGAAAGACGTATAGGACGAGCTTACTTTTTACGGCCAAATTGAAGGGATGCAAATATCTTCTGGAGATGGCCAAGGGGACTCACTGGACTATATTCACTGGTTCCTAATGTTTCATTGGCTTTTTCCTGTGGATCTTCATATGCATTCCATTTATATACAGCATTCCTTAAGAAAAAAACAAAAGAACATGAATGACAAACTTTTACTTATGTTAATCTGGTAAATTATGCTACAAGAAGTACTGTCCAGAACTTCTTAAATTAGTAGAGCAAAAAAGAACACACATAAATAAGGTTTTTACCTCATAGTACCACAAACCACTAATAAAATTGAAAGGTTGTTTCAATGATCCCAAGATTGAATCTTAATGTTAAATACTAGACAAAGAAAAAGTGCTTGGGTTATTATCAAGGGAAACTAAACTGATGTTCTTAGAATTCTGAAACGACCACTTTTTATGTATTTTGTTCTCAAACCTATTTTTGATTATAATCAATTTATTTATCATTCATTAATTTATTATTAACATAATCAATTAGTTAATTTTTAGCATAAATGTATTCAACTATGTTCTTTCAGATGTAGAAAACAACCAAAGAAATATAGAAATATAAAATATATATATTTTTTTTATGTCATCAAGGGATGGTTCATTTTGAGAACATTTTTTTTTTGCCAAAATAGAACTGGTCAAAAGAGAAGGGAGCGTAGGACGTATATTGTTAAACTTTTATCACGCTATAAAAACCTTATAAGCCAAAACTTGCTTATGTTTACTCTAAACTAAAATAGCCTACTGTTTTCTGCCAAGGGAAACTGGAAACTAAAGAAAAATTCCAAGTGTTTCCAAAATGCTTAAGAGAAAAATGTCAAACCACATATGGAAAACATAAATACCTATATGCAAAGGTTCCTATTATTAATTTACCACTAACATTGGAAAAGTGGACTAGCATTGGACGCCTTGGGCAGGAGCGTCAATTGGGGGAGAAAGTGGATAGATTTGAAAATATCCTTTTTAGATATTTTTATTGAATAAAATCCCCCCTTTAGACTTTGAAATCACAATTTCCCCCCCCCCCCCCCGAAACACAAACACATACACACATTGCATTTTCATGAATTGACGCCACTGGCCATAGGAAAAGAATATTTGATGTACCGCATCTATGAAGAAGCAATTGCAGTTTCGTTTTGGTTCAGCTGTAGTCAGAAGGTTGCTTCATCGTAAATACCTACATTGCAAAGATAAGATATTTATCAGTTCCTTGGTCTTTTAAGTCTTTATTTTTTAACTTCTGAGTTTTTACCTTACTCTCTTGTCGTTTTCGTTCTGATGTACAATATTCGTCATCGTTTTCTCTTGTCTTTTTTAGCAGAGAGAACAGGCAATGAACATTGGTGAAAAAATCAGTCGTTATACGCCCTATCCAGTTGATGTGATTAAAAACCATAAATTATTGCAATTTATCCTATTTCTCAAACAAGATTTACAAATCAAATAATACACAAAAGGGAAAGAATTGTGAGGTTAAATACTGACGGAGCAATCCTGACAAATGGTGATGCGACCAAAGCGGCTTAAATAGGATTGACAACATTAATTGCATTATCAGTATGGCATGGATATTAATTTATAAGTTAGTATGTGTGATACTCTAGTCGAACTCCATTGCTAATCGTAGGTCTTGCAGCATATTCATTTGGCTTTGGTATATATTGTATGTTGTCTGAAGCTTACCTAAATTCAAGGTTATGAAACCACAGTTGAAGAAGACTATTTACATAGCATGTTGCACCAAGATTGGTTAATCCTGGGTGTTCGTTTGACTCCCTTTCAATGCCTTGTAATAACTGATCAGATCCTTGAGCTACGCCATTAAGCCACTTCTTTTCCCCAAGATTTATCAAACACAATGGATTGTTTCGACAGTTAGTTTTCCTAAAAAAGATACAAATACGTAAAGAAACCCAATTATAGTCATAATTACCATAACTAATGACTATTCTCTACCAGAAAAATATGCCTCTAACAGACAAATATGCAGGGAGAGGAGGGTTTGACTTTGGTTCCGTGCCTTCCCTAAATCTCAGGATCCTTAGAGTATTTTCAATTATTTCTTATGTTTTCTAAACACTCTACCTTGCTCTTGTCTTTGCCATGTTTTTAGCAACCAGTTTTAATGCCCAAATAAAAGTAAAGAGTATACACTATTTTAAAACATTCAAACTAAAAACAAAGAGGAATTATCCTGCATATAAAGGGGGATGTCACCACTCTCGACCCGGCAACATTACACGTGCGGTTTAACTACCACTTAACTGAAAGCACTATAGAGCTAAAACCATAACGAAATGATGACTAGACCTTAGAGCGTAAAGAGCAGGTATGGTAGCCCCATCAAATACATGATAAATTCTGGCATCTTTAATTTTAACCTCACTCCTTAGTTTATTCTAAAAAAATTGTTTTCCCAACTTAGTTTATTTTTATTTTTAATTTAACATTCAGGCCTATCCAATACGTCCTAGTCTTATTTATTTATTTTTTAGATAAAATTCATCACATTCAAAAATAAAATACTTAAGTGACTTCTTACATTATAATCTTTGGCACTTTTTAGTTAGCCTAGCTTTACCTTATAAATTGTTTTTATAAGATTTTTCATAAATCTTGGAAAACTTAGATTCAAGAAAATCGATAATTTTGGAAATTTTCCTTGAGACTATAAGGGTCAAATTAACAATATTATTTAATGATTTGGTTTGAAATAAAATGTTAATGTCCTGCATCATAATTTACACAGAATAATGAAGATGCACTTCAAGCTGTAACTTTGTTTTTAAATAAACAAATTATTCTTAATTCCATTTCATAACTTCAAGATATTTACTTTTTTATGCTTTAAAACACATCAATATCTTCATGGAAAAACTGAAAACAACTGGCAGTTTAATTCAATGTCTTTTTTGGTTGTAAAGAAATGCAAACTGGACTACGAATTGCATTAATGACACAAAACGCGTTATTTAAGGGTGTAATATTCATGTGCAATATCAGTGGTTACCACAATAATCAAAAAGATCAAAGAAAACATGCCAAGTATACAAGGAAAAGTAGAATAACACTAAAATTACTTCGATTTGCATGTTTTTGTAGTACATGGGGGTCCTTTTATATTGTAAGCTTCTTTTATGTCAATTTCAGATTCGTCGATTTGAATTGATGCTATTGCTTCCATTATATACCTGAAAAGAAGGATAAGTTACAACAGATGCTGGACCTGCTTCAGGATACTACAGAAACATTCTTTTTATATTACACAATAAAGTCAATTTTTAGCAGCAAATTCCCATTTTCTCCAGATGGCAAACCGAGACACTTCTCCATCTGCTAGACAATAAACAGAGAGGAAGTAGTATTCTATTAAAAAATGAAACCAAAAGAAAGTAAAACTGCGAATTAAAGCATTGAAAGAGATTCAATACAGTTACTTACTTAAATTCAAGTTTCTTAGTTTTTCAATTTAGGATAGGCTACAATAGGAACTTAAATTCCAGTTTTTCATATACAAATTTCTCGAATTTTCAGAGAGGTAAACCACATCTTTAGCAACATCAGAGTGGCGCAAAACTAGACAGGAAGACACGCTATTTGATGGGTCACTCTTTTTTTTGTGTATAACTATTCCTAATAGTTTTAATTGACATGCCCAAAGCTGAACTTCAGACTATTAGCTGGTACGCAATCTAAAATAACAGTCAAGACCTAGACGCAGATTTATAGCCTTAATACACTCTTACTAGCCCAGAATATTTACAGTTGTTTTCCATACAGCATGCTAAAAATATAGCTGCTTAAAGTTCGTTTGTTTTTTGTTTTTTTTTTGCAGGGAAGCTTGTGATTTTTAATGACTAACATGACACTTTTTTTCTTGCTTTCTTTATAATGACTGGTTTTAATAAACAAAGAATTGCAGGTAATTTTCACACAAAACTCTTTTTCTACAAATATACAAAAGATGATAGTAAATTCCAGTCTTCATCTAGCATAAAACCTGTGAGCATCTTGATTGTTACCCAATGAACAAAAGTTTATCTTTCGGACCATTAATCTCTTAATCAAGAGCTAATAGCTCATGTGGCACTTATGACGAGGTCGGAAGAGCCAAGAGCTCACATGGCATGAGCTCTAGCAAAATTCTAAGAATCAACAGATTGATTTAAAAGGAATGAACGAGCAACTGCTCGTTACGTGCAGGAGCAGAAAAGTGTACCAAAAATGATGCAGCCAATTGGAGTGAGAGCTGGTTTTTTCCAGACTGGTCCTCTTAGAAAATTTCAACCATACAGGTAAATTCTTTAAACTGACCTCTTTTACATTCGCCTCGCACCACCCGTTCTCCAAATTCAAGAGCTAGGATACTTAATATCCTAAACGAAATTAAATCACCGTTGCCCCCCCCCTCTCGCACGAGTTGTTTCCAGCTTCTCCCTACCTCCAGCATGAAGAGACGTCCCCCCTCTTGAAGTTGCTTGTCAGACTGAGGGCACTGCCATTTTTACCGTCGAACCATCCTCTAATGTTGACACCACCAATTGAAAACTAAAAACCTGCTTATATGAGTTATCTGTTCAGACCGAACCCTACACACGTTCTACCAGTGATAATATAACGTATCCAAAACCCTGTGTTAAAGATTTTGCTTTTTAGAAATAAATTTGCTCTACTGATCATAAAATTCTTAAACCAGAGTCTGCGTTGTGGCTTTAGAAATTAAAAGACAGACTAGAAGAGACATTAAGGTACATTTCGTCCATTATTGCTGATCCTCTATTTGCAATACAAAACAATCATATTCCTCCCCAACTGGATATCTTCAATTTTTCTAACATTGCCTATTCCTTTCAACCAAGCAAGACAAGTCCAAAAAAAATGAAGTAAATCAAGTGAAAGTAAAAAAAAAAAAAATAGAAAAGGCTAATATGACCTTTCCAAATTCACTCGAGAGGTCAGGTACAGTTGAACTAGTGTCAAACCAGGTTATTAGCAATGCCACTGACCGGATTCGTCAAGAAAAAAATATTGAAGCTGAATTAATTATTTATGAACAAAACAATCCCACAGACATTGCTTTTATTAATATGGCATGCCGAAATTAACAGGTGACAACGACACTGTTTTTTTAGGGACTAACAAGGTTAATGCTAAAGCGTATGCAGATAACGATATAGTAATTGTTTTTGAGGAACTCGTGAAAAATAAAATGAAAGATGACGCAAGAATAAGCAGGAAAAAAATATGATCTATAACCATTTTATTCATGGTCTCTGTAAGTTTCGTAAGCAGTGCAAGTTTTCACATATTTGTCATAATTTTATTTTAGGTATGTGCATGTCCGATAAGTGCAGTTTTCATCATACCTTTGTCCTGTTTTAGCTTGTATTTACAAATCGTGTTGTTTTGCTCATGTATCACAAAGGGCAGAGGGTAGGCCTAAAATCCAACCTTTTTAGGCTGACGCTAAAAGCATTCGCGACCCCCTTCCTCTCCTGGGTCGTGTTCCAGTCGACTTCCAGTCTTATTCCCCTGCATACCCGATGCAGAGCAGCATACCCCAGGAATCCATCCCTCGAAATTCTCCTCCGTCCCATGCACGTACGCATGCCCGGTCAACCGAACCCCTCAGATCACGTTACCCTATTCGGACTATCCCCAAACCTCACCTTACTCATATCCTTCCCAAAAATCCACATCCCATAGACACAAATCCACCCCGTGCGTTCAAGAGTTTGATAATTGGTTCCGGCCTCCGTCCATCTTTTGCCAAAATAAACCTGACCCCACCCCTCTGAGACACCCTCAACTTCCCTTTACCAACATCACCTTACCTAGCCATCCCTTCCTATAAAGAACGCTCCCAATTTGACTTCTTCTCGTATCACCAGGAAACCTTTCCCCCCGTCCCTTGCACTTTATTCCCTGTGGGTAACCTACCAATGTGACTCTGGTTTGAGAGTTCCAACATGCAAAAATTATCCTGTAATAAATAGTCGGCCCCAAAAATTATCCAAACCATCCAACAGCCCAAATTTAAAACCATCTCGAAGAATTACTGAAATTCAACGGCAGTCGCACTTCCCCAGTCACTTTAAATTTCCAAAATTTTTAATCACTGCCACCGAAAGTTTTAATTTTTATAAACTTACTGAACTCAGTGTGCTATCAGATTTGCACCAAATTGACGTTACAGCTGTTACAGAGGTACAGTCACATAACCAAAGGTCTCTTCCTTTGTCAAATTATTCAGAATTTATTAAGCTCCATCCTTTGGATCACCCACTTGGAAAAAAGGAAGTGGTGTCATGTTTTTTAGTAAATGCAACCTTTTCCCCAAAATTATTCCTGTTCCTATTCTCTCTAAGTATGATGAAATCCTTTTGCTAAGTGTTAGACCTAAAGTACTCCCTCGTCCCTATAATATCATTGCAATAGCTGTCTTCTATTGCTCGTCAAACCAAAATATTGTTGCAAAACGCAAATTTCTCCAGCAATTGAAGACCAGCGTTTGGGTACTCAAAGTACCCAAACGCCGGACTTCTTCTGGTTGGTGACGCCAATGAACTTAAGATGAATTCAATTTGCTCCTCTCTAAAAGTTAAGCAAATAGTTAAAATTCCAACAACTAAGGGAAATACCTTTCTAGATTTCGTTCTAACTAATCTGAATAATTTTTAAGAGTCCCCTAAGCCTTGCCTCCATTGGGTGGGAGTTATCATTTTCCCATCCCCCTCTTTCAATTTTCAGCATACATTCTCAGTAACTTATGGCTCTTTCCGTCCCCTTAAAAATGCTGGCCTTATTTCTTTTGGAACGTGGCTGAGTACTGAAGATTAGTCTGACATTTATAATTTGCATGATTTTGGTGAGAAAATCACTACCTTTCACAAAAGGCTAAACAATAAATAGATAATTTCTTTCCCACAAAGATTTAAAAAGTACTCCGGTGACAAAACATTCATTAATCAGCCCATAAAAGCGTATTTAGAAAAAATTGAATCTTTTCAGAAATGGTAAACTGGATGAAGCTTATAAACTAAGAAATGCAATCAAAAAGAAAATACGTAAATCTGCCCGATCCTACTAAAAGAATAAGGTCAAAGAATTACTTACCAATAAACCCAAAAATTGATACTCCAAGGCAAAAAGTTGTATGGTACGAGTCTAGACCGGCTTGACTTCAACCAACCTGAATCCCCAGAAATTACTGCTAATAATCTTAACAAGTTCCTTGCTTCAATTCTCCAGAGCCTTCCGGCATTTTCTTATCAATTACCTACTGATGTTCTCCCGCAAGCTTTTACAAAACTGGACCAACAAGTCCAATTTAAACCACAAGTCAGATAATTTTTTTGGCGGGGGGAGGGGTAAATAAACATAGTTGTTTGAACTTTGCTATGCTAGTGCTTCATATTTATCAATGGAGGCTCCCTTTTTAGGTAAAAAAAGGCATTGTTTCATATTGGTGTGCAAATTTTGGTGATAGGTTTAGTCATTTGGAATACAGGGTGCTCCAAATAAGCAGGGATAGGGATATGTAAGCAGAAGATGAAATATCTAAAAGGACGTGCTTGATTTAATAGACTTCAGGGGTGTTATTTATGTCAGTGCAGGGTGAGTTGAATCAAATGCTTACATATTAGGGTAAGCAATCACTTTCCCAAAATCATTTTCTTATGACAATGAGAACATATCTTTCACAGTTGTTCCCAAAAATGACTTGCATTGTCGACATACATTAGCCAACTAATCAGCTAATGAATTGCTTCTTGGTTTCTTCTTTCTTTTTCTTGCTATCCTTTATCTCGTTGTACATGAAATTTACATTTTAGCCTTAACCTATGTTTCAATTTGGTGGTTTGTAGCCATTCTGATCTCTCTAATGGGGGGGGGGGTTATTTAAATTCTTTTCATCATGAAATCCGACAAAACAGGTTACCAAATTTCAACCAATCTTTGTGGGAAGTAAGAGTTTGGCAAGTAAGCAACCATTTGAATCTATAATCATTTTGATATCTGCAGGGGGTGGGGGGGTCTCTCAATTCATTGCATTTCAGCCTTTACCAGAACAATCTGTCAGCCTGGGAAAATATATATTTGAATAGTTACACTCATCAGAGGCAACAATATAGCATTGCTTATAGTAAAGAGCCATAAGGCTTCAATGTAGTTTTTTTTTACCAGAGGCACATCATATGGAAGGGATGGTTGAATAAAATTTGAAGGAGACTCATTTGATTGGAAATTGAAAGTTCTGGTTCCCTTTTGAAGAGTAGAAAGTGATCAGAAGGCAACCCTTCTCCCATGGCCTTTGTTTCCCAAATACATCTGATCAAAATCTTGAGAGAGTTATTTTGTTTAAAATAGTCCGAAGGTCAAATAACTATGCTTCTAGGCTTGAGCTCCCTCCCTCCCCTCAGCCAAGGTCATTAGTTATGCAAGTTGCCCATTGCTAAAATATATATGGAAGGGCTGTTAATGTAAACTTTGGAGTGGGTTCATTTGATTAGAAATCGGATGTTCTACTCCCTTTCTAAGAGTCAGAACAACCAGCTCCCCCCATTTTCTTTCTTCCCAAATACATCCAATCAAAATTTTGAGATATCCATTTTGTATCAAAATATTTCAGAAGTTAAATAACTATAATTCAGTGGTTGACAAAAAGCCCCACAGCTCAGAGGGCAAGGACTGTAAGTTATATAAGTTGCCCGTTATAAACATTTAAGGTTTTTATTAAGAAAAGAGGGCATGTTCGATCCTGGATATCCAAAAAGCTGAGCGTATTCAGGTGAAAAATTAAGTAAACGTTGAGAGGGATGCCAAACACAATCATAACAAACAATAATTGTTTTGTCTCTCAAAACAAACTGTTCTGCAGAAAGGTAAATCTGGTTCAAAATGAGATCTAGCTACTGACTTCTGTTGTGGAACATTAATGGAAAAGTTACGAATCGAGTCCCTATGCTTTTGCAGTTACTGTAATTCCATGAACTAGTGCTGATTCATGAGAATGTCCTGTTAAATAACCACAAAAGCCTGCTACCACTATTTTCTAACTTTCATCTTCTCTTCTGTCATGCAATTGTGAGACAGTGAGGCAGACTATCTGGTGCTCTTGCTACCCTATCATAGTTCACTTGCAAACTATTAGCAGAGATGGATTAATTCATTACTGCTAAGTTTGAAAATTATGCAGTGATTAATGTGTATCGGCCAATAAATTACAAAAAAGAACAGTCTGATTCCTTGTTTGCATCGGTCTGGAAGTTTCTTAAAAAATAGCCTCTCTACATATTATCATCATCAGAGATTTAAGCATAAATATAACAGATGCAATGTCTCCCTCTTTAGGGTTGCGATGTTGAAAACTCTTTAGGGTTTACATTCCTCCCGACTATTGTGCATGGCCTAAAAGTGATAACTTTTCAAATATTAGGCTATAATCCTCAACCTGTAACATAGGCCATATTGTTGCTTCATTTAGCCCTCAAAAGGTCAAGGTTGTAAAAGATTCAGACCACCTTCCCATCTCTACTTGATTCTACTCACCCCCCCCCCACGGCTAAAATAAAAAATTGAATTGGTTTTCATATTAAAACAGAAAAAAGTGTATTAAATGAGACTTTCAATAAAGTCTGTGATGAGATGTTAAGCAAAATCAAAGTGCCTTTCAATCTTGTATGCGATTGTACTGTACTGCCACAAATTGAAAAGAGTAGCTCAATTGAGCTCACATCCTGCTTGGCACAAATAAATCACGCGCTGAATCAAGGGCTGCTCTTCTTCGACATGTTTGTGAAGTCACAGGTTGAAAACTGGTCAAAAAACAGAGCTCTAGTGAATGCATGTAATTTGGCTAGGCTCTGACTCTTGGTTTGGAATGATTGTGGTTGCTCCCGAGATGGCTTAGTAAATAGCTTGAGACTCCATACAAAACAGAAATTCAATAAGGAACTGAAAAACCAAAGTGAATACTGGTCAAGAAAAATGTGATCCATATTGCTCAAGACCCCTCCAGACTCTGGAAGCATAGTAAGCCTACCAAAGCCCAGAGTATCAGTGTGCCTGAAAAAAGAGGGCGGAATTTTTTCAGAGCAAGGTTAGTGCACCCAACAAGAGCACAGAGAAGTTTTATGAAAAACAGCTAGGCCTTGCTCTTTCACATAAGACAAAATTTTACTTGTTTGTGTTGCCAACTGGTGTTCATTCTTTGATTCCAAAATCAAAGAAAAAATCTTCTTCTAAAGCTGATTCAATTTCAGCAATCCACCTGTAAATTGGAGGTCAGTCAATTGAGCAGCATCTAGCTTTACTGTGTGCAATTTTGTGTCAGACAAATAACTCCCATCCTTAAAAAAGGCAAAAACAACAATTCCATGTACAGTGTCTATAGCCCCATTACCATCTCCTGTGCTACATTTAGGCTCTTTGAGTTGTTTGTGATAAGAGACATTGAAGAAAAATCTTCTGCTCCTCCTTGGTAGTTCAGGTACCAGCAAGATTTGGGTGGATATCATGTTCTCTACCCACTTCTCAATATGCTTAAGGACATTGAAGTAAAAGGTGATTTCTTGAATTTATGTGCACTTGATGTTGCAAAAGCTTTTGACTTGTGCATATTTGCACAGGTTTTGTGCGAGGCTCATATGAAAGGTGTTGGTGTCATGGTAATTCTCTGTCAAAGATAATGTATAGAAATATGAAAGCTAGAATAAAAGATGGTAGTCTACTATCTTGGATCCAGAAATGTGTATGCCAAGGAACTTTGACTTTTCCAGTTTTTTTTTTCAATAATTGTGTTACTGGTGCTCAGAATAGGTTTGACTGTACAATTATCTTCAAAAAAGTTGATCCCTTGCTAGTTATATTTGCAGATGATTTGCCAAAATCTTCCATTCACTTTCCGAGGATGTTCTTCAAGTTTTGAGATTCCTGAAGAAGAGTATGAGCACATTAGAGTGAGTTTTAGCACAGATAAAACAGTTGTTCTACCATTTGATTATATACAAATTGGAAGTTCAATAAGTCTATCTAGCTCAGAAGTTCCTTTTTCTAGCAGCATTACTTACCAGGGTATGCTAATTGGAATAAATCTGAAAGAAGTTGCAAACCTGGCACTGCAAAATGATGCTTGTAAGAATTATGCTGCATAACATACCTGGCTGCAAACATTTTGTATCTGGGTAGAGTTCACTTTTCTAAGTTATATAATAGCCTAGTGGTTCCTCACCTACTTGTTCATGTTTGATCTTTTTTAACTGTGGTAAAGTAAAGCTAGTTCACCAGCTTTATTTTAAACTTACAAAGTATTTGATGGGACTGAAAACATGGATAAATAACTTTTTTCTGCATAGAATACATCAGCTGATAAACCCAGGTGAGATTACTGAGAAGCATATTTGTAGTTTTTCTACTGAATGTCAGGATTCTTCCCATCTTTGGTAATTTCTGTTTGTCCATCTTTGTGATTGTTGAAGTTTTTCTTCAACGATCACTTTTGAAAAACTGTTTTCTTTCTGTTGGATTTTTTTCCTAATTTTTACTCTGTCTTTCCTGGGCTCTGTCCATTTTTTGGAGGGGGGGGGGCTTATCAATAAAACCATCATGATGATGACAATCAGGGACAAACCTGCAACATTTTTATTGGGAGGGGGACGAGAGGGCAAAATTGGAGGGCAAATACCCCCCTTGTGTTCACCCCAAACAATGCCCCTGATGATGATGTGCTTGTTAGTTGTGAAAATGAAATGTCAGCAATATCTAACAAATAGCTGAGGGTATTTGGCTGAAAATTTTAAGGTATATTGAGGGGACATTGAAGAGATTGGAGGGCAACCAGCCCCCCTCCCCCTCATTGCCCTTTTGAAGTATAAAATATATTACTAATATTTTCTTTTATATTTACAACCTTAAAAAATAAAATAGAAATTAGAGTGAAATAAAATCCTGAATTGCTGAGATTTCCAGGAATTAATATCATTATATATTAAATATTTGATTTATTTTCATTAGTTCTTTCCAGTCATCTTGATTATTATAGTTTTTCTTATTATGATAGTTTCCAGTCATCCTGATTTTCTATTTATTTGTTGTCTCTATGTTTTTAACAACAAAAGCATAGTGTTCAAGATTCATATAGTTTTCAGTAAAACACAAATGATGAAACAGGCTTTAGACTTTGGTAGTTAGAAAGGGGGAAAAGGGCAAAAGACAAACTCCTGTTTGTTGTAATTTTGTTTGTTTTAAGTTTTACATGAAATTCAATTTAATTTTTACTTGTTTTAAGACTTATTTATTATTATATTAATATGAGCACCTGTTGACTCTATGTTTACTACCATTGCTTATTTTAATTTATGTTTGTTCTGGGTTTCATTTGTTGTTTAATAGTAATTTCTAGTTATTTTCAGCCTGAATTATTAAAAAAAAATTATTTCTACTGGTCTTAGTTTTAATATGCCTGTTTACTTATCTTTAAAAAAAAACTTCTTCCTAGAAGGATTTTTTCTAATTAATAGCCTATAAAAATTCAGAAGTATTTATGCTAGAAGGAACATATTAAATTCTAGAATTAATAAAAGATAAACAAAGAAGCAAAATGGGGAATAAGCCAAAAAAGAGGATAATGAAAAGCTATAAAAGAAAAATATCAGTTGATTTCCTATTTAACACTCTTTCAAACATGATAATTATTACCATTTTAGATATGCCAGCCCTCTCTCCTAATGCTTCAATATAGCCATGGGCTATATATCAAAATTTGTTGGTTTGCATTATTTCTCATCAATCAGTTTATAATCTCAATTTGAAAGAAAAAACTCAGCAAATTCTTGTTGAGGTACTTGTAAGATAGAAATCAGATATGAAAGAAACAAATGTACCATTTGTTTCCTACTTAATACCCTTTCCAAATACAATTATCACTTTGATTACAATTGCACCCTAGACCCTTCCCCTCTAATGGGACTAGACAAAGTCCAAGGTAATTTACTAAAGTAAGCCAACTTTTTTTTATTTGACAGTATGAATCAAATGTTAATTTGAAATGAGCACAAAAATTATGGCATGACCACAAACCTGGTAAGGAGTAGAATTTTTTTTTTAAACTGTCAAATCATTGGTACCTTTACCCTAATTGTATTCCTGGCAATGCACCCTTGTCCCATTGGTCCTACATATAGACCAAAATAACATACTTTGGCTTTGTTTTAAATCTCTTGGCACTTTTTATTTCTTGGTAAACAGGTTTTGTGACTAGCAATAGCATTATGCCTCTTGATTAAAAAAATAAATAAATAAAATATGATCTTTGGATATCATATATTAAGATCTTTAAATATCAGATTTAAAGTTACTGAATACCAAATAGTATTTAAAACTGACTTAAAATGGGGATAATAATGGCAGGAATAATCTGGCATGATAATCTGATTAATAGAAACATTCTACATATTCTAAAGCAACATTTTCATTTTTTCTTACAGTTTTGTAAGAATTCTAGGGCTATGACTGAGACTACCAGAGGGAATGGGGTGCATTATTGGAAATACACATACTGTATTTAAAAGAGCATAAAATAACAAATTTAACTGTACTACTTTTATTTTGTTAAGATATTTCTTTCTGAGGAGATACCAATCTAGAATGTTACTTTCTTTTTTCCTAAGCATACCTGATTTCTTTCCTGTAACTAACCTTAACCAGAAATTTTGCGTTAGCCTAGGGTTATATCCAATGCATTAGGAAGCAGAAGAGAGGGGAATGAAAAATTACAGTAGCATTTAGGATATTTGGATAGAGAACTGAATGAATGTTAAGCTTTAATTGATTTACCATATCTAAGGAAAAGATGTTATGCTCTTTCCAAATAATATGGTTGCTTTTCTGATAATACACCCTACTCCCCTCAATGGTTTCAGACAGAGCTCAAATATTTCTTTGTTGGTTTTCATCTTGTGATGAGTCATATCTCCTTAATACAGGTTTCTTGCATTCTTGGCCCATGAAAATTACTCTGGTTAAGTGATTACAAGAGGACTGTTACATAAAAACATTACTATACTTAAGAATGTGGATAATCTGATTAGGCTAGTAGCGTAATCTGATAATTTGAAAATACAAACATACTCCATATTATAAAATAAGATTTTAATCTTGTGATGAGGCATACCTCCTTAATACAGGTTTCTTGCATTCTTGCCCCATGAAAACTACTCTAGTTAGGCAAATACAAGAGGATTGTTAGATAAAAACATTACTATAGGCTACTTAAGAATGTGGATAATCTGATTAGGCTAGTAGCCTAATCTGATAATTTGAAAATACAAACATACTGCATATTATAAAATAAGATTTTCATCTTGTGATGAGGCATACCTCCTTAATATGAAAACTACTCTAGTTAGGTGATTACAAGAGGATTGTTAGATAAAAACATTACCATAGGCTACTTAAGAATGAGGATAATCTGATTAGGCTAGTAGCCTAATCTGATAACTTAAAAATACAAATATACTGTATATTATAAAATAAGATTTAAGGTTTTCTTTAAGTTTTGTAGATATCCTGGGGCTATATCCTGAGCCATCAGGGGGTGGTGGTATATTGCCAGAATAGAGACCACAATATTTGGATAGATCATAAAATCAGGAATCACTGAAAGTTTACTGAATGAAAAATGGAAATGGTATATTTTCTCTTTGCTAGGCCTTGCCTAGGCTATTTGATTTCAGAGTTAAAATGGAATATTAGCCTATCAAAACAGGCACTTAGCTTGGCAACAAAACATAGAGCACTAATAATATATAGTAGCAACTGATGGAATTGGAGCTTGCTGATAAAGGGTTTATAGCCATAGGCTTTCAAACAAAATACCTTGCTGTTGCTATTGTACACCTGTAATAGGCCAACAACTGATGTTAGATATAATCAAGATCATTCATAGACCTTTATTGTGCAATCTTCAAGTCTGATTATTGTAAGGACCGGTTGAAAACTAATTTCAGATTAAAAATTGCTAAGGTACAGGCTATCCTAGGTTACCATATGCTAAAATCTTTTCAAAAAAGAAACATAGGTTAAAGTGTTGAGAAATAAAAGAAACATTTGCAAATTTACTTTTTAGATAACATTGTGTGGGCTTACAATACCTCAGTATTCTAGATTTAGATGAGCATCCAGCAAATCCAAGCTTTTCAAGCAGACTTCATGAAATTAATTCAAATATTGCTTTAAGTTTGCGCCCTCTTTATTTATTTGCCTCACTGAATGAAAGTCTCTTGCGGTCCTGATTCGTAGATTTTCTTTCAATAACAATGCAATTGTTTACTATATTATTAATTAAAATAGTTTAGTAGAAGGAAGCTTTTTCCACAAAATAAGTTCTCCAAGAAGACTAAGCTATCTTACAAAAATACAAGCAGAAAGAAATTCAGCTAACGATTCAAGCGTAAGAAGACCATAAAGCATTATTAGTGAATATATGAAATCTAAAACACAGAAATTAATACAAATAACAGCTTGGCTATCATCCTCTATCCCTCCAAAAGACTGAAATTCTATTTGCACGTTACTGAAAACAATTTTTATTTGATACGTCTACTTTTTTTCATAAAGCACCAATATCCCATGAAAATCTTATCCTAATACTTTTAGACGTTCCTAAGATATCGCAGATATTTCCCTTTGATAGCCTTGAATCCCCATAATGTCATTTGATTTAGTTTATCATTCC
Source organism: Artemia franciscana (assembly GCF_032884065.1). NCBI lineage: Eukaryota > Metazoa > Arthropoda > Branchiopoda > Anostraca > Artemiidae > Artemia > Artemia franciscana. The sequence continues at coordinate 32,169,251 of NC_088870.1, forward strand.
AAACAACATTCACGGAAAGTTTTAACGTTATAACGTTAGGCTTTCCTGGGATATTGCACAGGCGTCCATTTGAGAATCGACAACTATTACTACTGCTAACAGCTCGCCACAGAACCAAGCCACCTAAAGCCAACAAAGATACGCACGCTCTTCCTCCATCTCAATATATTAAAAGCTCCCCTCTTTACTACCCCCCAGGAAATTCCTATTTCCCTCAAATCTTTCTTTATGACATTCTCCCACCCCGAGGGGGACCTGCTTTCCATTTAGCCCTAGACGGTTGGCCAAAAAGGACAATCTTTAGAAATCTGTCATCTTCATCGGCAAAACGTACCCTATCCATCTCAATCTTTCTATCATTGTCAAACGGTTCGTGGTAATGAACTGTAATTAATAGCCCTGAAAACCAGCATTGAACCGCACTTTTCGTGAAGCCTACTGTTTGAAATCCGGTCAGTCAGTTGGGTACTCAAAACAATCCGTAGGCAACTTCTCTGGGAAACATCTAGCAATTCTTCCTGCATTTTTTCAGCACCCATCCTTCAGAACCAAACTTGACCACTGTCATCACTGTAGCTCCCAAATACTCTAATTTTGGTTCGCAGATTCACCTTCCAATTCTTCCAAACTTTTTTCGACAGTGAAAAAAACTTAATTTTAAAATTTTCACTGCATCCAACGACTTTTCTAACAATACTAGATACTACCAAGGCAGGCATAGTTGTCCACTTGATCGATCTTTTTGCAATTTAACATCACCTTTTCATCGTCACTTATTCCTAGCCTTAGTGACATAGTTTTCTTAGCAGTAATTTTCAAACCTATCATAGCACCCTGAAGTCGCAAATCTCCAGAGATTCATTGATTTTACTCATACTTTCATCTAGGATGCTTAAATCATTAGTATAATCTAAGTTCACGAAAGTTTTACTTTGCCATTTGATTCCATTTTCTCCCATTGCCTTTCCTGTGCTCTCAAGACAAGTCCATTAAAATGATCCATATAAATGGGGATATAACACAACCCTGCTTAACTACTGATTTAATACAGAATCAGATTACCTCATTTCCTACCTTAACTGCAGCAGTGTTATCCTCATACATAGCATTGATCACTTTAATGTATTTGTCTAGTATACTATAGAATACCAAGGATAAGATCTTCGTTAAAGCTCTTCTATCCGCTGAATCAAACGATTGCTAATAATCTATAAAATTGAGCACTGAAAGTGTTTGACGACTCATGCACTTTTCAATTTTTACATAAGATTGAAAATTTGGTCGACACATCCCTTACCCTTTTTAGAACCGCACTGTTCTTCAGTTGAAACTTTGACTACAGCTTCTCTAATTCTAAGAAGTTTCTATCATATTTAGTAATTTTCTATCTACAGGAACCAGACTAATGCCTTTATAATTACCACAGTCACTCTTTTCAAATTTCTTATACAGGGGTTTAATTAGGGCTTTCCTAAAATCGCAAGATACTTCCGTTTTTCAAAAATCATATTCATAATTTGCTGAAGCTTATTTCCAACCTCTTAATCACAAAAAAGGTAAATAAAGATACAAACTACAATGTGGTAAAGCCCTAAAGCATAGACAAAGCAACATGTGTTCTATAGGTCCTATTTATTTTCTGATTTGGTAGTCTTTAGGCAGAATCTATAATGATAACTGTACTCTAATATAGAAGTCCAATTCAAACTGGCATAGAAAATTCTAAAAAACAACATTTTCGTTTAGCTAAAATTAACTTTCCTGGACTTAATCTGCCAAGGATAACAACAATTATTTATACAGCCAAATGCCAAGTGAAGTGCTTTTGGACAACAATGCGAATAACAACAATAGTCCCATATACTCCAATTTAATATATAGTGCTTTCGAGAAGATTCAAAATTTTTGTCCCAAGAGCCCGATTACCCTATCTTTAGTGTTTCACAAGACGCAAATGACGTCGTAGGCCAAGAGGATTACTACTTGAAAACGGTCTATAAGTAGTGGATATATATGTCTATAAGTTACACTTGCTAAAGGCTGAAAATACAAGATAAGCGATAATAGTAGTTCACATGGATGGGAAAAAGATTAGGGAAGCCTATCAAAGATCGACGGGTAACTGTTCACATTCATAGGAAAGTGTTCAAAACGCACCAGACATCATGAAGGGAAGCAAAAATTTCAAATCAATACAGCATGAATGATTAAAGATGAGAAGTCTTAGTCTTGGCGGCATTTTGAGTAGTTTTAGCTAGCTCTGAGTTGCTTGAGTCTGAGGAATTGGTTGCTCTAGAAAAAATAAAAGAAGTTGGCCTGCCCGCCCATTATTTTCTTTTCCTTCATTTCCCATTTCAGGAAATTTCCTGCCATGTTCGTCGTTTTCTCTTTATATTTTCATATTCTTTGTGACAAGTGTCAAATGAATATTGATCTTTTTCCACCATAGTTATAAGATAATGGGTCTTCAGATGATTTATTCTCGACAAGATTCTAACTTTTAAATATTTTACCTTGGAATTCTCATGAAACCCATCAAGTCCCAAGGGGAAAAGTTGAAGAAACCAACAAAAAGACATGACGGGAAAACGATCAATCCTGAAAAGAATTCCTTTGGGGCATAATGGGAATCCCAGTCGTGTGAACTAACTACAACTGGAATGAGTATTATAGTACGTTTCGATAAATGTGCAGTTATACTTTAGAGTACGTTTGAGCATTCCACGACTACTGATCTGGCAAGCCCGATCACTTATCTTTAGCGTTTCATTAAACGCAGATGACATCTGAGATTAAAAAGATTACTTCTTGAAACTGTCTACTGAAATGCAGGATAACTGAGAACTAGTGGAATTAACAAAAATAAATTGAATTGTCACATGTAAACAAAAAATTGTCCCGTTCCAAAAATGAATAAAAGTTAAATGCAGGGAACACAATGAGACAGTAATTGTGAAATGTGGCACAGCTTCGGGGAGTTTTAAACAAACTATGTTTACGTTGGATAGTACGTGACTAATGCTGCTATTTGCCGAGGTATCTGTAGGGAGAAAAGGACTACTACTTGAAACAGCCTTATTCGACACGTCAACATATTATTTCTTCATCTTCTGTTTTTTGTATTAGTATAGAGATGGTTTTGCATAAACTACTAGTGCTACTACTATTAACAACCCAAGCAACACCAAGCCACCTTGAAGCAAACACAGCTACACACGCTCCTCCTCCATCCCAATCTATCTAAAGCCTCCCTCTTTACACTCTCCCAGGAAGTTCCCATTTCCTTTGAATCTCTCTTGATGACACCCTCTCACCCCTACCACGGACGACCTGCTTTCTGTTTAGCTCTACACTGTTGGCCGAAAAGGTGAATCTTCGGCAATCCTTCATCTGCAGAACTTGCCCTGGCCATCTCAACCTTTCTGTCATTTCTGCTCTAGAAAGCAGGCTTAAGCCCCAATTTTCGCTCAGCCTACTGTTTGAAATACGGTTAGTCAGCTGGGTACCTACCCAAAATAATCCGCAGGTAATTTCTCTAGAAAACATCTAGCTAATCTTCATCTGTTTTTCGGAGTAGCCATGCTCCAGAGCCTTATTTCACCATTGTCATTAATGTAGCTGCCAATTTTAAAATTTTGGTTTGCAGACTAATCATCCTATTCTTCCAAAAATTTTTTAACTGTGAAAAACACCCTGAGCTTTCGATTTTTTAATTTTAACATCTTCACTGCTCCCATTGTCTATACTAATAATTATACCAAGATAAGTGGAGCTGTCCACCTGATCAATCTTTTCTTTACCCAACGCCATCTTTTTCATCTTCGCTTATTCCTAGCCTTAGTTATTTAGTCTTTTTAGAATTAATTTTTAAACGTATTTTAGCCCCCTGAACTCGCAAAAGCTCTAAAAGTTCATTCATTTTGCTCAAACTTTCATCTAGGATGCTTAAATTATCTGCATAATGATTGCAGATGATTTGAATTAATCTGCAATGCAAAGAGTGCATTGCAGATGAATTCTTCATCTGCAATGAGGAATTCATTGCAATTCATGATCTGCAAGATGAATTCTTCATCTGCAAAATTTCGTTAAAAAGAAATTTTCTCCTTACGTTTAAACGAAAGGAGAAAATTCGTTTTCTCCTTTCTTCTTTTTCTTTTTGGATTTGTTTTGCAATGGTTTCGTATAAACTGATAGCTGGAAACGAATTTTGGGACTTCTGTTGTTTTTGTTATTGTTTTGATTATTTGGAGACGCTATCGCACAATCTCCATGCAATTCTTTAGCTTCTATATAGATCTTCTATTGTTGCCGTTTATAGATAAGATAGTGTTGAGTACAGAATAATATCCGCCACTTCATTATTAAAGTCACTATAGTTGTCAAAACTAGATTTTGGAAATAACACTGAATCTTCATTGCTGTCACAACCATATTTGGTACATAATTCAGTTAGAGATATTCTCAGGTCAATCGTATTTTGACACCGTTCCAGTAAGTGTTTGATAGAGCATGGTTCTTTAGAACAATAACAATTTTCACTGCTGATTAAATTCAATCTTTTGTGATGTTTGTTTGATCTTGCATGTTTAGCCCTTAATGTGAATAATAGATTTACGCCTTTTCCATTTTCAGTTATTGACGATTTACTAGGGGGTTTACCTTTAAAATAGTGAACGTAATAGTGAAATCCGTCGTATTATTACCCCGAATATCACAATGGCTTGGGCACCATTGAATAGCCACATATTTTCTTGGAACTACATGATAGGACACTCGGATAAATAGTTTCTATGTCTAAATTGTTGTACTATGGATGGCAGTTAATGCTGATTTACTGTCTGAAAGAACCATTGCTTTTTCTCCATTGGTACATTCTAAATCAATTTGCATCAAAGGTTTTTGTGATGGATAGTATTTCATCAAGCTACCATTCATCAAGACATTCTTGTAGTATTTCATTTGTTTTCTCTGACCAGACAGCAAAATCAGCTTTTGTTCCTATATTTGAGCCATCGGTATAATAACGGAAATAATTACTATGACGGGAATCCAGAGTTTGTAGTAAACACAGTTTTTTTTAAGAGTAGCTAACTCTGATGTGGAGCATTTTGGTTCTGTTTCGATTTTAAATTTTTTTAAAATTTAAGCTTAAATTTTTAGCTTGCTGATTTGCAGTTGCCTTTTTTGCTTCAACGAAGGTTAGATTCAGTCCAAAGCCCTGAATCATATTTATCAGTTTTGGTATCATTGGAGGTTTGTTTTTCCAATTACTGAGAGCGTATCCTAAGGCTCAAGTATGCAAAATTAATTTCGCATCCGTCTAGAGGTCTTCGAAAAATTTTCAATTTGGACTAGAATTTCATCTGTAATTATCACAGGGTTATGACGTCAAATAAGACTACGAAAGGATTCTACGAATTGCAGCATTAATCTTAAATTTTTCAGAAGAAACTCAGGAAGATAGTGGCGATCCATATTCAAAGCATAAGGAAGACCAAAGCATAAGGAAGGAAGGAATATCCATATCCATTTCCAGAGAGATTTCATATTCTATAGATAAATACAAAAAGGTAAAAAAAATCTAAGAAAAGCAGAATCACTACAAATTTCAGAAATGTGTGATAAAATTTTTTTTAATAAAATAGCAATAAATTTTAAGCTACAAAAATCAATGGCTTTTTCACAATAAAGGTAAAAGAGAGACTTGAAGACACAATACACTGGATGCATAGAAACTTCTTATATCTTCTGTTCCATGACATTGTCTAAAGAACATCTATAGATACATGCATGACAGAATCCCTACATTATTTATCTCAAACAACAGAACTAACCTGTGCAATCAACCGACTGGCATTTGGTTGAATAAGTACTTGCGGTAGCAAAGAAAGTCTTGACAATTGTGCATGCATTATCTGTAAGAGAAAAATTTCTCCTCTATCAGACAGAGCAAAAGAATGTTCAGTACTTCCATTAATTTGCAGTAGTAGTAAAGTGATCAGGAGCTACATGGAAGCTGTTTTCCGTCTCCAGGTCGATTTCTGTTTCTTCCCTTGCTACTGTTGAGTAGGGACAAACGAAGTTACGAACGTTCTTGAGGTTCAAAGAAAAAATGACGAAAACAGCTTTCAGACTGAATATTCAGAATTATCCCTGCATCCGGATGCTGCATTCTCCGTGAAATAAGCTTTCGGACACGATCTGAAACATGAGTGGCAGCTTAGATTTTTTCTATATGAATAAGTTTTGTTCTGCTGACCTACTGTGTTCCATAAGTTCAACTTACTTAAGTTGCTCTTACTGAATAAGCTTGTGTTAGCGGTAAGGGCTTAAAAGCTTTATTTATTCTTTATTAGCTTTAAAAATCCTGTAGTACATTGGGAAAGGTTTCTTTTGCTAGCCTGGTTCTCTTCAGCATGAGCTGGATTAGGCCATCTGGAAAAGAAAGGTATGTTTCAGTAGGTCAGCTCTGTGAGAACTAGCAAAAGCTACAGGGCAAATTTTTTTGGAATAAGATTCTTCAAAGCCTAAGTTTTGACTGCCAATTTTACCTTAAATTTAACTTACCTTAAATTGTAGCTTCAAGCAATCTAAGGATTTTTCCTTGTAGGAATCCCAGATTGATAATACATGACACATAGTTGAATACGTGCACTTTGACTAGTGGTTTGATGTTGCTGATTTGAGTGCTTTCCAGTTATACTTCCATTCTTTTGCTGACCATTTGTTGTCAAGATGGTTCTTAAAGCTGTCTGTGGTTTGGGCAGTAATGGTGTCTGGCAGTAGGCTAATTTGTTCCAGAGGTTGGCAACATGGCTGGCAAGAAAATGGGTATGTTGCTGCTTTGAAGAGAAATGCCTGGATAACTGCAAGTTATGTCCCCTTGTACAAGAGTCCTGAGACACCAGAGGAAGAACATCAGGAAGTGCCTTTAATTTAATAAATTTATGAACCAGAATGGCATCACCCCATCTCCTTCTATAAACCAGAGTTGAATAAACCAATTCTGTAAGGTGATTACAATTTTTGTGGGTACTGTGCAAGACATGTTTTAATATTATTTGAGTTCAGTGAAACATGACTTAAGGTAATGAAATTCATTATATTTCAAGCCAACTGTAATAAAAGTTAGAATAGAACCAAGGCAGTTTTGTTCTGATGCAAAAACTTGTAGTGTGTCTTATAAAATTTCACATAAATGGTGCTATTTTCCAGTTAGTGTAAAAATTGTATGTTTTTCATTTTGGAACTTGTGAGAACCCTACAGTGACCTGTTTATAAAAATAAAATATCTACAAGCTATAGGACTGATAAAAAGACCCTTTTTCTTTTAGGGTACCATGACTATTTACTTGTAATTTTAGAGATGTATATAAATATATACATATATATAATTTGTTTCTTGCTCAAGAGGATTTTGATAAAAAAATTCAGCAGTAGTTTCTCATATTAAGCTAATGGCCTTCAGTTTAAAGCAGATGAGCATAAACAAAATCCAATTGTTCAATGTTAAGGGTCAATATAATCACAATTATTTTTTCTACAATTTGTTGTCTTTGTTAATGTCTCCTTGGTCTGGTCTAGATTCTCTAGAAGTCTCATGCTGGTTTTAGATGAGAAAATGTTTTGTCTATTTTGGGGTTCACAAAATAATTAAAGCCATTTTTGTTTTCTTTATATGGGGTTCATAGCCTAAACAATTTCTTAGATCAAATTGGCTTTGGATTTCTGCTTGAAGTGAAATGAAACTAGTAAAAAATGGACAAAACTTTTTAGAAGACAGTGAAAAAAAAACAACTAAAACTTGTAAAATAATAATAAAAGTTCAATATTTCTGCTTAGCATATGGAAGCCTTAATCACCAGGAAAAAGGGAAAGGAAACAAAAACTAGCTTAAATAGACATAATGCATACAGAAAAAGATGAGAAAAACACAAATGCTATACAAAAACATTGAGAAAACAAGAGAAACTTAAACTTCATAAAGCATGGTTGTTGCTTTTAAACAAGTCCACTATGATAATTCTTATAACCAAATACAAGGTAGGGTGACTGCTATATGTACTTCACATTTACATGAAGTAACTTAGCTATTAAACTAAATTCAGTGTATTTTACAAACCTCAAGTAAAATCAAAATTATAGGTCCTCTCCCTCTATCCCCCATCCCTCTTAAAACTTCAAATCAATCTCTGTGGCTCTTTTCGAGATAATGATATGTAGATATACTGTTGGGTACACATGGTTTCTTTAAGTCTATATTGCTACTTCCCTGGGAAGAGATTTTTGTCCAACAAGGACTCATGATCCCAAAATTTTAAAACAGATAAGAGACCAGAATATTTAGAGTGTTACCCTCTACCACATTCCCCAAGTCAGGATTTACCTTGCTACTTAACCATGCATAGAAAAGTTCCATAGCTGCTATATTGGTGATTTACCAAGCCATTTCTGAGGTGAGGCAGATATACCCCTTTGATGACCTGTATTCAAATAGTGTTTTATTTTTACCTCTGCAACCTTCTTCAAGGCAAAATTTTAGTTCCACAAGACCCCCTATCCTCCCAATGCTCTGGAAGTATCAACTTGATTCTCCATGCCATTCCTGAGATATTGTAGAGGATTTAAGTGCTCAGTACACATAGTATCTTTCCATTTTTATGGTACTTGGTATTAACCAAGTGACATATAGCAATCACAAATTTTGTTGGTCTGTTGGTCCTGGTTTTGCTACTTTAGGAACTTCCAGGTAAGCTAAGACGATGAAATTTGGCAGGCCTATCAGGGGCCAGACCAGATTAAATTAGAAATAGTCATTTTTCCGATTTGACCATCTGGGGGGAAGTGGGGGGCCTGTTAATTCAGAAAAAATTGAAATATTTTCAACTTATGAACAGTTGATCAGATCTTAATGAAATTTGATGTTTGGTAGGATGTCGTGTCTCAGAGCTGTTATTTTAAATCCCGACCGGATCTGGTGACATTGGGGGGCGACTATGGGAGGGGGAACCTGAAATCTTGGAAAACACAGAGTGGAGGGATTGGGATGAAACTTGGTGGGAAAAGTAAGCACAAGTCCTAGATACTTGATTGACATAACCGGAATGGATCTGCTCTCTTTGGGGTAGTTGGGGGGGGGGGGGTTAATTCCAAAAAATGAAGTATTTTTAGCTTATGAACAGGTGATTGGATTTCAATGAAATTTAATATTTAGAAGGATATCGTGTCTCGGAGCTCTTATGTTAAATCCCGACCGGTTCTGGTGACATTGGGGGGGAGTTGGGAGGGGGAAACCTAAATTAGAGTGGATGGATCAGGATGAAACCTGGTGGGAAAAATAAGAACAAGTCCTAGATACATGATCGACATAACTGGAATGGATCCGCCCTCTTTGGGGTAGTTGGGGAGGGGGGGTCAATTCTGAAAAATTAGAAAAAAACGAGGTATTTTCAACTTACAAACGGGTGATTGGATCTCAATGAAATATGATAGTTAGAAGGTTATTGTGTCTCAGAGCTCTTTTGTTAAATCTCATCCGGATCTGGGGATATTGGGGTGGGGGAATCGGGAGGGGGAAACCTAAAACTTGGAAAACACTTAGAGTGGAGGGATTAGGATGAAACTTGGTGGGAAAAGTAAGCACAAGTCCTAGATACATGATTGACATAACCGGAACGGATCTGTTCTCTTTGGGGTAGTTGGGGGGGGGGGTAATTCTGAAAAATTAGAAAAAATGAGGTATTTTTAACTTACAAATGGGTGATTGGATCTCAATGAAATTTGATATTCAGAAGGATATCTTGTCTCAAAGCTCTTATTTTAAATCCCAACCGGATCTGGTGACATTGGGGGGGGGGAGTTTGGGGTGGGGGAAGCTAAAATCATGGAAAACGCTTAGATTGGAGGGATTGGGATGGAACTTGGTGGGACAAATAAGCAGAAGTCTTAGATACGTGATTTACATAATTCATATTTGGAAGTACCTTGTAACTCAGATCTCTTATTTTAAATCTCAACCGGATCCAGTGTAATTGGGGGGGGGGGGGCAGTTGGGGGGACTGGAAATCTTAGAAAATACTTAAAGCGGTGAGATCAGGATGAAACTGGACGGGAAGAATAAAAACCTGTCTAAGATACGTGACTGACATAACTAGACCGGATCTGATCTCTTTGTTGGAGTTGAGGGGGGGGGGGGTAATTTTGAAAATTGAGGTATTTGTAACTGACGAAAGGGGTGACCAGATCTTAATGAAATCTGATATTTAGAAGGATCTTGTGCTTTAAAGCTCTAATTTTAAATTCCAACCAGATCCTGTGACATTGGGAAGAGTTGGAGGAAGAAACCGGAATTCTTGGAAAACGTGAAAACTGGGGTATTTTTATCTTACGAAAAGGTGATCGGATCTTAATGAAATTTGTTATTTAGAAGGATATCGTGTCTCAAAGCTCTTATTTTAAATCCCGACCGGATCTGGTGACATTGGGGGAGTTTGGGTGGGGGAACCTAAAATCGTGGAAAACGCTTAGATTGGAGGGATCGGGATAAAACTTGTTGGGAAAAATAAGCAGACGTCTTAGATACGTGATTTACATAATTGGAATTGATCCGCCATATTAGGGGGGGGGGTCAATTCTGTAAAATAAGAAACAATGACGTATTTTTATTTCGAAGAAGTGATCGGATCTTCATGAAACCTCATATTTAGAAGGACCTCGTAACTCAGATCTCTTATTTAAATCTCAACCGGATCCAGCGTAATTGGGGGGCAGTTGGGGGACTAGAAATCTTTGAAAATATTTAAAGCGGTGAAATCAGGATGAAACTGGATGGGAAGAATAAAAACCTGTCTAAGATACCTGACTGACATAACCGGACCAGATCTTCTCTCTTTGGTGGAGTTTGGGGGGGAATTTTGAAAATTGAGGTATTTGTAACTTATGAAAGAGTGACCAGAGCTTAATGAAACTTGATATTTAGAAGGATCTTGTGCTTTAAAGCTCTAATTTCAAATTCCGACCAGAATCTGTGACATTGGGGGGAGTTGGAGGGGGAAACCGGAATTCTTGGAAAACGTGAAAATTGGGGTATTTTTATCTTACGAATAGGTGATCAGATTTTAATGAAATTTGATATTTAGACGGAATTCATGTCTCAGAGCTCTTATTTCAAATCCCGACCAGATCTTTTGACATTGGGGGGAGTTTGAGGGGGAAACCTTGGAAAACACTTGGAGTGGAGGAATCGGGATGAAGCTTGGTGGATAGAATAAGCAAATGTCCTTGATACGTGATTGACGGAACCGTACTGGATTCGTTCTCTTTGGGGGAGTTGGGGGTAGAGGCTCAGTAATTTGGCGAGTTTGGTGCTTCTGGACGTGCTAGGACGATGAAAATTGGTAGGCGTGTCAGGGAGCTGCACAAATTCACTTGATAAAGTCTTTTTCCCAGATTCGACCATCTGGGGCGCGAAAGGGAGAGGAAAAATTAGAAATAAATTAGGTATTAATAACTTACGATTGGCTGATCGGATCTTAATGAATTTTGATATTTAGAAGGACATCGTGACTCAGAGCTCTTATTTTAAATCCTGACCGGCATTAAGCCTCTTATTTTCCTTTGAAATCAATCTATTGATTCATAGTATTTTGTTAGAGTTCATACCATATGATCTCTTGGCTCTTAGCTCTTCTTGCCTCGTCACAAGTGCCATATGAGCTCTTAGCTCTTGTTTAGGCTGTAATAAGAATAATAAATACAATAATAATAATTTATGAGAAAACTGCTTACAATAAGACAAAAAAAAGTAAAGAGCTGAAAGAAAAATTATGCTCAAAATAACATAGATACATATTCAAGAGGCACAGTTATTATCATTCAAACCTCAAGGAGGAATGTCATTACTAAGGACACATATTGATGCTTTTCTACCAACTGTTTTCTAATAGAGGGGCAAACAAAACAGGGTGCTTGACATAATTTCGTCCAAAACAAATGTGTTTCATAGATACAATGGAAGGCCCAGCACAAACTTCTGGTATTTAAATAGGTTTGAAAAATACAAATATCATCTGAGTTTGTAAGCCAATGGCATTCTGAGGAAATGTAGTAGATACCCAAGAGTGCTGAGAAAGCAGCTGAGAAAAAAACAAGCCAAGTTTTGTTAACTAAACTTAGACATGAGGGCTACCTTTTTCACAAAACTTTTATTTAACGCAATTCTCCCTTGTTGAGAGCCAATGTTATTTCCTATAGCATTGAAATATGTAAGGAGATTTCCTCCTTTCTCATTGGCTTAATTGAACCTTGAGGGTTGTGTCAGAATATCTAAAGACTATTGACTTAAGCAAACTGGCCAACTTAAGCCAATAAGAAAGGAGGAAATCTTGGATATTAAAAATAATTGTTAAAAATCATATCTTATAACTACAATCTTAAGAATCTTTGGGATTATTTGTCAGTATAAGATCTACCTAACTTGACCTAAACAGGTAAAGATAAGTATTGAATCAGTGGGATGTTACATAGTATTGGCTTTAGATATTTCATTGTGTAAATGATTACGTATTGAAGATTCATCCTGGAACAAAAATTTAAAACACATAGACTCTTCGGGGCGTGGGGGAGTAGGAGGTTTGATATCAGAGGTACGTTTAAGTCATATTAAGCAATATTTCTGTGAGGTTTTAGTGAAAACGTGTCATTTCTATTGCTCTATTAGACGAACTTGCATGATACATTGTGTCAGTTTAAGTCTAGGTGTGAATAAAATCACATTTTGAATGAGCATTAAGTATTGCGCTTTTTGTAGCAGAAGTTTCATTACTTACTACTATTACTACTACTAATAACTCACTGCAGCACTAAGCTGCCTGTGGCCAACACAGCTACGCATGCTCCTCCTCCAACCTAATCTATTCCAGGCCTCCCTCTTTACAGCCTCCCAGGAAGTTCCCATTCCCTTTAAATCTTTATTTATGACATCCTCCCAACGCAGATTAGGACGATCTGATTTCTGTATAGCCCCAGAGGGTTGGCCAAAAAGGACAATCTTCAGCAATCTGTCATCCTTCCTCCACAGAACATGGCTTAGCCATCTCAACCTCTCTTTCATTATAGCCCTAGAAAGTGGGATTGAACCACATTTTTAGTACAACTACTGTTTGAAATACAGTCAGTCAGCTGGGTACCCAGAACAATCCGTAGGCAATTGCTCTGGAAAACATCTAGTAAATTTTCATCTGGTTTTTGGAGTGCCCATGCTTCAAAGCCATATTTGACAACTGTCATCACTGTAGCTTCCATATTCTAATCTTGGTTTGAAGACTTATCTTTCTATTCTTCCAAACTTTTTTTTAACTGTGAAAAAACACCCTGAGCCTTAGCTATTCTACTTTTAACATCTTCACTGCTCCACCATATTTACTAATAATACTACCAAGGTAAGTGAAGCTGCCAACCTGATCAATCTTTTCATTACGCAGCGTCACCTTTTCATCTTCACTTATTCCTAGCCTTAGTGACTTAGTCTTCTTCACATTAATTTTTAAGACTATTCTAGCACCCCGACCTCGCAAAACCTCTTAAAATTCATTCATTTTGCTCACACTCTCATCTAAATGCTTAAATCATCAGCATAATCTAAGTCCAGGAGCGTTATTCCTCCTCATTTGATTCCGTGGTCTCCAATTGCCTTTTCTGTGCTCCTTAAGACGAAGTCCATCAAAATGATCCATATAAAGGGGGATAGAACACAACCCTGCTTAACTCCTGATTTAATACAAAACCAGTTGCTAACCTCATTTCCTACCTTAACTGCAGTTGTATTATTCTCATACATAGCACAATTCACTTTAATGTATTTTTCTGGTATACCTTATAAGGATAAGACCTTTGCTAATGTTGTTCTATTAACAGAATCGAAAGCTTGTTCATAATCAATAGAACTGAGGACCAAAGGTGTTTGACAACAGAGGGACTTCTCAATTATTAACCTAAGAGTGAAAACTTCGTCGACACATCCTCTACCTTTTTTAAAACCACACTGTTCTTCCCTTAAAACGTTGTCTACAGCATCTCTCAGTGTAAAAAAGTATCATATTACTAAGTAATTTGCTACCTACAGAGACAGACTAATGCCTCGATAATTACAACACTCACTCTTGTCGCCTTTCTTATGTAGTGGTTTAATTAAGGTTTTCCTAAAATCATTAGGTAATTCCCTTTTTTCAAAAATCATATTCATAATCTTCAGTAGCTTATTCCTAACCTCAGAGCCACCATATTTAAGAAGCTCATTTATCACACTATAGTTACCTGGTGCCTCAATTCTTCCTCACTAAACTAATCTTCCTTCACATCCAAGACGTCACAAACTTTTTAATTTTTATCTCTGTCTTTTCTTGCAACTGTATCTCGGTTTAGCACATTCTCAAAATTTTTCACCCATCTTTCTTTAACTTTTCCCTTATTGCTAATTATGGCCCCATTTCAATCTTTAACTCATTACATACACTAGTCATTATAAGAAAAGATGTCAATTTCACAATATGTTTCCTCACTAGTAAAGGATACACGCAAATGAAGAAAAAAGACTTTTCTTATTCGGCTTTTTCTGAGAGGTTTTAATGAAAATGCCGCGTTTCTTTGAGCCAAGACTATGCATATTCACACCATCACGATAATATGTGACTCCTCTGTTACAACGCTGTGATACGTATGATCATTCCTAAGTCGTTTTTCAGAATTTCATGATAAGAATCATGCTTTTACAACCATCGGTTTGCGTTTTTTCAAACCACCCCCTCGTAATACACCATGTCAATTCACGCCGCCTTGGTCCAATATGGCTGCCCCGTGACATCCCTACGATACATTTTATCATTCCTATGAAATTCTCAGACATTTTGTTTGATATAAATCATGCTTTAAATCCATTAATTCGTGTTTTTGCAAGCCATCTCCAACGTGATGCCCCCTATGGCTATTCATGGCGCCTTGGCAATATATGGCTGACCTGTGGCATCCCTGTAGTACATATTGTCATTCATAAGGAATTTTGTACAGATAGTTTCTTGATTAAAATTATGCGTTGAATCTAATGGTTCGTATTTTCCCAAACCATCCCCTCGATACGCCATGTCAATTCATGCCACCATGGTAATATGCTAGCCTTTGACATGCCTGTGATACATATTACCATTCCTTTGTATGTTATTGTTTTGTGTTTTTACAAGCCAATCTCATTACCTCCCTAGGTGTTTTCAGATTTTAAAAAATAAAAGTACATCCAATTCTGCTTCCCCCGTTTTGGCCCCCTATTACAGCGATTCCAGTTCAAATTCCGCTCCCCTGCTTCTTGACCCATGCTTACAGCATTTCCGGTTCCGATTCTGCTGGCGCTGATCCTTGTTCCTGTCCTAGTCCGGTTCCAGTCCTAGTTCGGCTGCACCGATCATGGTTCCAGTTCTAATCCGGCTCCACCGATTCTGGTTCCATCAGTTCTGGTTTTGCTACTTCTGCCCTCCGATTCTAAGGTTCCGCTTCCGCCACTTCTGTCTCTTGATTCTACGGTTTCGATTATGCCAATTCCGCTCCGAGTTCCGCCAGTCCCAGATTTTTTTTATCCCGCTGCCCTCGTGGTACTCTATCGCTCCTCGACGGCAATAGCTAGTTTATTGTACGTTTTCGAGTAGTATCATTTGTACATCGGAAAGATAAAAACTTACATCTTACTTTAAAAAGTGAAGTTGAGGTATTTCAAGAAAGTATCTGTTCCTGGTAAAGTAATCGTAGCATTAAATACAGATAAAGAGAACTATTTGGACTATGAAACAAGCATTAATGGGGACTTTATTGGAAATGTATGCGTGTGGTGTCATGACTTTAAGGTGTTAAATTCCTTTGAAATACCGAAAAAAAAAATCAAAATTACTGATGGTGGTGGATATGCGAATGTAACACTTCCAGAGATGATAGTGCTTAAAGAGAATATGAACCTAAAACTGTTAGTTGATGACGAAAGCCAACTTCTGCTACTGCTGCTGGTAACATGTTACCCGTCGATAGATCCTATCAAAATAATTCTGGCCTTAACAATCAAAATAAGACAAGAAGAAAAAAAGCCTACTAAAGCACCTACGTCATAATGCGTATCTTATTCAGGTGCTGAAATTGCAACCTATGCAAAAATAATGCTGTAATAGACCTTGAATCTGTAAGTAAAAAAAAGGGTATTGACAAACAATATTACAAAGGAATATAAAGATGAACTGATAAAAAAGCACCAAGCAAACATTACTAGTACCATTATGGGTTCAAAACATAGGGAAATAGTCATTCTTTGAGATGTTTAAAAATAATTTCTTAGAGTATGTTATAAACTTGCTCAAAACATAGAAAATGTCCTTCTTAGAGAATTCTTAGAGATGATATAAGCTTTTTAGAGATGAAGAGAATTTTAATGATATAAACTTGTTCAAAACATAGGAAAATAGTCCCTCGTAAAGAATTTTTGCAGATGTTTTCTTAGAGAATTATATAAACTTATTCAAAACATAGGAAATGGTCCTTCTTAGAGACTTTTTAGAAATGCTTTTTAAGGGAATTCTCCAAGAAGGACTATTTTCCTATGTTTTGAACAAATTTATATCATTTTCTAAGAAAACATCTCTAAAAATTCTATAAAAAGGACTATTTTCTTATGTTTTGATCAAGTTTTTATTCTCCCAAAAAACATCTCTAAAAATTCTGTGAGAAGTACCATTTTCATATGTTTTGAACAAATTTATATCATTCTCTAAGAAAACATCTCTTAAAATTTTGTAAGCAGGACTATTTTCCCTATGGTTTGAATAAGTTCACATCATTTTCTAAAAAAAACATCTGTAAAAATTCGTTTAGAAGTACTATTTTCCTATGTTTCGGATAAGTTTATAACATTGTTTAAGAAAATATCTCTACAAACTCTCTAAGAATGACTATTTTCGTATGTTTCGAATGAGTTTATATAATTCCTCAAGAAAACATGCGTTTATTAATACTATGCTTGTTTATTAATATACTTATTAATAAAATACTATTTAAGTATGTTTTGAACACTTTTATATGATGCTCTATGAAAACAGCTCTAGAAATTCTCGAAGTTGGAATATATTCCTATGCTTTGAACAAGTTTATATCATTATAATTCTCTTCATCTCTAAACAAGTTTTTATAATCCCTAAAAATTCTCTAAGAAGGACTTTCTTCTATGTTTTGAACAAGTTTATATTATTTTCTAAGAAAACATTTCTAAAAGTCCTCCAAAAATGACTATATCCTATGTTTTGAATAAGTTCTCTAATCATCCCTATAAATTCTCTAAGAAGAACTTTTTCTATGTTTTTGACAAGTTTATAGCATCCTCTAAGAAAATATATCTAAAAATCCTCCAAGGAAAACTATTTTCCTATGCTTTGAACAAGTTTATATCATTCTCTAAAGAAACATCTCTAAAAATTCTCTAAAAAAGACTATTTATCTTTGTTTTCAACAAGTTTATTCTATTCTCTAAGAAAATATCTCTAAAAACTCTTTCAGAGGGACTATTATCCTATGCTTTGAACAAGTTTATGTCATTATCCAAAAAAAGTCTCTAAAAATTCTCTAAGATGGACTATTTTCCTATGTTTTGAACAAGTTTATATGATTCTCTAAGAAAATATCTCTGAAAATTGTCTAAGAAGGACTATTTTCCTATGTTTTGAACAAGTCTATATCAATAAAATTTTCTTCATCTCTAAAAAGTTTCTATCCTCTTTAAAAATTCTCTAAGAAGGCCTTCTTTCCTGTGTTTTGAACAAGTTTATAACTTTCTCTAAGATAATATCTCGAAGTTTTTATTTTTAAGAATGACTTTATTCATATGATTTGAATAAGTTTATGTCATTATCTAAGAAAACATCTCCAAAAATTTTTAAGAAGGACTGTTTTCCTATCATTTGAATATGTTTATATGATTAAAATTTTGTTCATATCTAAAAAGATATTATCACTCCTCTAGGACTATTTTTCTATGTTTTGAACAAGTCTATATCATTTTTTATTAAAATATCTTTAAATATTCTCTCAGAAGGACTATTTTCTATGTTTTGAATACGTTTATATTCTTCTTTATGAAAAATTAAGAATTCTCTAACAAGGAGAATTTCCTATTTTTTGAACAAATTTACATGATTCTCTATTAAAAGATCGTAAAAAGTCTCGAAGAAAGACTTTTATCCTATGGTTATATCATTTTCTAAGAAAATTCTCCAAGAAGGAGTATTCTACTATGTTTGGAACGAGTTTATAACCTTTTCCGAGAAAACATCTCTTAGAATTCTCTAAGGAGTATTTTCCTATGTTTGAAAAGGTTTATGCCATTCCTTAAGAAAAATTCTCAAAGATAGGCTATTTCCGTATGTTTTGAACAAGGTTAAATCATTTTCTAAGAAAACCTTTTAAAAATTCTTTAAGAAGTACTATTTTCCTATGTTTCGAATAAGTTTATATAATTCTCTAAGAAAACATCTCTAAATATTCTTTAAGAATGACTATTTTCTTATGTTTCGAAATAGTTTTTATTCTTCCAGAAAATATCTCTAAAAGCCCTCTAAGAAGTACTATTTTTCTATGTTTTGAATAAATTTATTTCTGTCTCTAAGAAAACATCTCTTAAAAATTCTATAAGCGGGACTATTTTTCCGATGCTTTGAACAAGTTTATATAATTCTGTAAAAAAAAACCTTTTCCTATGTTTCGAATAAGTTTATATCATTCTCATTTGTAAATATCTGAAATTTTCCTATGTTTTTAAAAAGTTTATAACATTCTCTAAGAAAATATCTCCAAGAATCTCTAAGAGTGACTATTTTCCTATGCTTTGAACAAGTTTATATCATTTTCTTAGAAAAAATCTGTAAACGTTTTTGAGAAGGATTATTTTTTCTAGGTTTTGAACAAATTTTTATAATTATAATTATCTTCATCTCTAAAAAGTTGATATCATCTCAAAAAATTCTCCATGAAGAACTGTTTTTCTACGATTTGAATAAGTTCATCTTTTTATTTGTGAAAACATCTCTAAAAATTCTCGAACAAGGAGTGAACAAGTTCATATAATTAAAATTGTCTTCATCTCTAAAAAGTACTATTTTCTATGTTTTGAACAACTTTATATTATTCTCTATGAAAATGTCTCTAAAAGTTCTCGAAGAAGGAATATTTTCCTATGCTTTAAACAAGTTTATATCATTAAAATTCTCTTCATCTCTAAAAAGTTTATATTATCCCTAAAAATTTTCTAAGAAGGATTTTTGTCTTTTTTGAACAAGTTTATAGCACTCAAAGAAAAAACCTTCAAAAGTGCTCTACGAAAGACTATTTTCCTATGTTTTGAACAAGTTTATATAATTCTCCAAGAAAATATCTCTCGGAAATTTCTCTAGTAATGACTTCATATGTTTCGAATAAGTTTATATCATTCCTCAAGAAATATCCGTAAGAATTCTCAGGGAAGGACTATTTTCCTATGGTTTGAACAAGTTTATACAATTAAAATTCTCTTCATCTCGAAAAAGCTTATATTATCTCTAAAAATTCTCTAACAAGGACTTTCTTCCTATGTTTCAAAAAGTTTACAACATTCTCTAAGAAAATTTTTCAAAAAATTCTCTAAGAATGACTATTTTCGTTTGCTTTGAACAAGTTTACATCATTTTCTAAGAAAAATCTCGTAAATTTTTAAGAAGGATTATTTTTCTAGGTTTTGAACAATTTTATATTATCATAATTGTCTTCATCTCTAAAAAGTTTATATTATCTCTAAAAATTTTCTAAGAAGGATGGTTTTCCTACGACTTGAACAAGTTTATATTTTTCTTTCTGAAAACATCTTTAAAATTCTATATGAAGTACTATCTTACTATGTTTTTAACAGTTTTATATGATTATCTGAAACCATATCTAAAAATTCTCGAAGAAGGAATATTTTTCTATGTTTTGAATAAGTTTATATCATCGAAATTTTCTTCATCTCAAATAAGTTTATATCATCCCTAAAAATTCTCTAAAAAGGACTATTTTTCTGCGTTATGAACAAGTTTATAATATACTCTAAGGAAACATCTCTAAAAATCCTCTTAGAAAGACTATTTTCCTATGTTTTGAACTAGTTTTATATGATTAAAAGTTTGTTCACATCGAAAAAGTTTTTTGTCATTCATCTAGGACTGTTTTCCTATGTTTTGAACTAGTTTATATCATTCTCTAAGAAAATGTCTCTAAAAATTCTCTAACAAGGTCTATTTTTCTATATTTTGCTTAAGTTTATATCATTCTTTGTGAAAAACTTAAGAATTCTCAAAGAAAGACTATTTTCCTATTTTTGAACACGTTTTTATCATTCTCTATGAAAACATCTCTAAAATTTCTCTAAGAAGGACTATTATCCTATGGTTTTATCATTTTCTAAGAAAATATCTATAAAAATTCTCCGAGGAGTATTTTCCTATGTTTTGTACAAGTTTATAACATTCTCCGAGAAGACATCTCTTAAAATTCTCCAAGGAGTATTTTCCTATTTTTTGAACAGGTTTGTATCATTCGCTAAGAAATGGTCTCAAGAAATTCTCTAAGATGGGCTATATTCCTATATTTTGAACAAGTTTATATCATTTTCTAAGAAAACTTCTTAAAAATTGTCTAAGAAGGCCTATTTTCCTATGTTTCGAATAAGTTAATATCATTCCCTAAGAAAATTTTTGTAAGTATTCTCTAAGAAGGACTATTTCCCTATGTTTTGAAGAAGTTTATATCATTATAATTCTCTTCATCTCTAAAAAGTTTATATCATCTCTAAAAATTCTCGAAGAAAGACTGTTTTCCTATGATTTTAACAAGTTTTTATCATTATTTATGAAAAAATCTTTAAAAATTGTCTAGAAAGTACTATTTTACTATGTTTTGAACAATTTTATATGATTCTCTATGAAAACATCTATAAGAATTCTCGAAGAAGGAATATTTTCTTATGTTTTGAACAAGTTTATATCACTCAAATTCTCTTCATCCTAAAAAGTTTTTATCATCCCTAAAAATTTTCTAAGAAGGATTTTTTTCTATGTTATGAACAAATTTATAGCATTCTCTAAGAAAATATCTACAAAAGTCCTCTAAGAAAGACTGTTTTCCTATTCTTTGAACAATTTTATATTGTTCTCTAAAAAAACATCTCTAAAAATTCTCTAGGAGGGACTATTGTCCTATGCTTTGAACAAGTTTATGTCATTCTCCAAGAAAACACTAAAAATTCTCTAAGAAGGACTATTTTCCTATGTTTTGAACTATTATATATAATTCTCTAAGAAAATATCACTAAAGATTCTCTAAGGTGACTATTTTCTTATGTTTCGAATAAGTTTATATCATTCCTCTAGAAAATATCCGTAAAAATTGTCTGACAAGGACTATTTTCCTATGGTTTGAACAAGTTTATATCATTTAAATTCTTTTTATCTCGAAGAAGTTTATATTATCTCAAATAAATCTCTAACAAGGACTTTTTTCCTAGGTTTTGAAAGTTCATAACATTCTCCAAGAAAATATCTCCAAAAATTCTCAAAGAATCTCTCAAAGAATGTCTATGTTCCTTAGCTTTGAACAAGTTTATATCATTTTCTAAGAGAAAATCTCTAAGAGTTTTTAAGAAAGATTATATTTCGAGGTTTTGAACAAGTTTATGACATTTTTCGAGAAAATATATCTTAAAATTCTCTAAGGAGTATTGCTTTGAACAGGTTTATATCATTCCCTAAGAAAAAGTCTCAAGAAATTCTCTAAAATGTGCTATTTTCTTGTGTTTTGAACAAGTTTATATCATTTTCTAAGAAATCTCTTAAAAATTCTCTAAGATGTGCTATTTTCCTATGTTTTGACCAAGTTTATATCATTCTCTAAGAAAACATCTCTGAAAATTCTCCCAGTCTTTCTCTGACTTTTTGAATATTCCTGATAACCCATCTCAGACTCCAGTAGACCCCTATGAGCCTGATAGTAATATCTATGTCCCTGAAATTTCCTGTTTTCGCTTCTCTGACTTTATATTAAACATCCTAAACGTTTGAGTTGTTAGTCGACCTTAGAAATAATGGAAATATAACACAGTAATGCAAAAAAAAACTTTCATCGAAATAAAAGCATGTGGAATATCATTAATTAATGCTTTGAATTCATCTAATAAAATACTTCTTTATATTTTCTCTTGAGTTATCACATATTCCATTTCGGGGTGACATACAACTTTTACTAACCTCTCCATACATTTCATTGATATTATCGGGTTCATGGATTCTATCTACTGTTAAGCCCATGATGGCACAAGTAATGTTTGCCAGTGCTTTGTTTTCCACTAGTTCATCGTTATATTCCTTTGTGATATTGTCTGTCAATGCCATTTTTATTGTACTTTCGGTTTCACGCTCTATTACGGCATTATTTTTACATACATTGCAGTTTCTGCACCTGGATAAGATATGCACCATGACATTAGTGTTTTAGTAGATGTCTTCTTATGAATGCTAATGCCAGAAGGATGGTGATAGGATCTATCAACGGGTAACATATTACCAGCAGTAGTAGCAAGAAGTTAGCCTTCGTCATCAACTAAAGTTTCTACTTCGTGTTTGTTTGGTTCATTCCCCATTACGTAACAAACATGTGCTTCTTGGAGAAAATTAATAACACCTGCGTCTTGTGGGAGTCGCCGTTAAACTTCTTCGTGAACTTAAATCATTAAGGAAGAAAAGAGTAGTGGATATGACTCGGTTTTAAACAATTGAGGCATTACTACTCACCGTGTCTTTTATTTAGTTTAAAATCCTCCTCAATGCTGCTTGAAAGTTTCAACTTGATACCTTTTGTTGTCTCTGAAATATTGCAGATAATCACTTGTGATTTAGTTCAACATCCTCTTTAACATGCATTGAAATTTTTAACTTAATAAATTTGTTTCCGATATATTTTTGTATATGTGCATTTGACAACCAGGATGCACGCAATATTTTGTGATTTAACTCAAAATCTTCCTCAACACCCTCTGAAGTTTTCGGCTTAATAGTCTTAGCCATTATTGAGATATTGCAGATACATTTTGAACACCTGGATGCATTTAGTGTCTTCAGATTTACCTCAACATCCCCTTGGAGATGCACTGAAAGTTTCTGCTTAATCCTCTTTGTAGTTTTTGAGGTATCGTAGATACAACATTTTGGCTACCTGAATTACATAATGTCTTTGGATTTAGTCTGATATCCTCCTCAACATGCCCTGAATGGTTCAGTGTAATATCTTAGCCGTTCCTGAGATATTGCAGGTACGCCTTTTGACAATCTTGAATACAGTTTTATGCCGTTCCTGAAATTTGACAACCTGCATACACATAGTGTCTTTGATTTAATTCAATTTCCCCTGAAGATGCCTGAAAATTTCACCTTAATACCCTTAGACATAGTATTAACAGTTGTTGTAGTAGGAGTGGCAGAAGTACTAGTTGTAGTAGTGCGCATTTATAAACTTTTGGTAAGTTGAACTCCTCCTTAATCATGCCATGAAAGTTTCAGCTTAATATCCTAAGCCGTTCCTAAAATACTGCTGATACGTCGCTTTGACAACCTGCACGTACATAGCGTTTGTTTTGATTTGGTTCAACACTCCCCTCAACATTCTCTGAAAGCTTCAGATTAGCCCCCTTAGTATTTCTGGAGATCCAGCATCAAACACACCTCCTTTCCAATGAAAGGGAGAGGTTTTAAAAGTGAAAGGTAAGACATGTTCAACTTTCTATGAAAATTTATCTATTAAAGCTGTTTCAAAAGAATTGAAAAATGTATCAATTAAAGTTGTATTAAATGTAGAATATTTTAACCTTTTAGACTAGAATCGTGTCACCCTGCCCACAGGCACATGTTTTAGATGTATCGGTCATTCTGACTGTATTGAGATTGCACAATGACGAATTAGAGGTATGTATGGGCATATGGGACGCATAAGGCCTCGGTAGGGTGGCAGGTGACTGTTTGATTGGCTTCTGTACCTAGAAAGGCCACGCGAACCTTCAATTCATGACTGAATGATTCCTATCCCAAGTTCTTAGGACCATCGATTCAACATAATGAGGCAAAAAGAAAATTTACTTGGAATTTACCTCACTCTTTACGAAGTTAATGCCATGTCATGGACTATTAGTAAAACTAGGATGCCAAGTTCGCTTTGTGTTCTTCTTTTACGACGTGCTAACTATAAAACTGGTCCGGTTTTGCAAACACTAACAGAAAACATTTGGAATTCTTCCATAGCTGATGACAGTTTAAGGAGATTATATAACTAAAGGAATACGTACATTCAAGGCAGAAATCTCTCTGATGGATTTAAACATCCTTTTTTATGGCACTTGGTATTAACCAAGTGAGAAGTAGCAATCGCAAATTCTGTCGGTCTGTCGGTCCCAGTTTTGCTACTTTAGGCACTTCCAGGTAAGCTAGATGGTGAAATTTGGCAGGCGTATCAGGGACCAGGCCAGATTAAATTAGAAATAGTCGTTTTCTCGATTTAACCATCTGGAGGGGTGGGGGGGGGGGTGTTGGGCCCGTTAATTCGGAAAAAATAGAAAAATTTAAGTATTCTTAACTTACGAACGGTTGATCAGATCTTAATGAAATTTGATCTTTGGAAGGATATCATGTCTCAAATATGTTATTTTAAATCCCGAAAGGATCTGGTGACATTGGGGGGGGGGGGAGCTGGGAGGGGGAAATCTAAAATCTTGGAAAACACTTAGAGTGGAGGGATCGGGATGAAACTTGGTGGGAAAAATAAGCACAAGTCCTAGATACATTACTGACATAACCGTAACGGATCCGCTCTCTTTGGGGTAGTTGGGGGGGGGGGGGGGTAATTCTGAAAAATTAGAAAAAATGAGGTATTTTTAACTTACGAACGGGTGATCGGATCTCAATGAAATTTAATATTTAGAAGGATATCGTGTCTCAAAGCTGTTATTTTAAATCCCGACCGGATCTGGTGACATTGGGGGGGGGGGAGTTGGGAGGGGGAAACCTAATACTTGGAAAACACTTAGAGTGGAGGGATCGTGATGAAACCTGGTGGGAAAAATAAGCACAAATCCTAGATACATGATTGACATAACCGGAACGGATCCGCTCTCTTTGGGGTAGTTGGGGGGGGGGTTAATTCTGAAAAATTAGAAAAAATGAGGTATTTTTAACTTACGAACGGGTGAGTGGATCTCAATGAAATTTAATATTTAGAAGGATTTGGTGTCTCAGAGGTCTTATTTTAAATCCCAGCCGGATTTGGTGACATTGGGGGGAGGGGAGTTGGGAGGGCGAAACCTAAAACTTGGAAAACACTTAGAGTGGAGAGATCGGGATGAAACTTGGTTGGGAAAATAAGTACAAGTCCTAGATACATGATTGACATAACCGAAACGGATTCGCTCCCTTTGGGGTAGTTGGGGCGGGGGTGGTAATTCTCAAAAATTAGAAAAAAATGAGGTATTCTTAACTTACGAACGGGTGATGGGATCTCAATGAAATTTTATATTTAGAAGGACCTCGTGTCTCAGAATTCTTATTTTAAATCTCAAACGGATCAAGCGTAATTGGAAGGGGGGGGGGGGACCGGAAATCTTAGAAAATACTTAAAGCGGTGAGATCAGGATGAAACTGGATGGGAAGAATAAGAACCTGTCTAAGATACGTGACTGACATAACCGAACCGGATCAGCTCTCTTTGGTGGAGTTTGGGGGGGGGGGTAATTTTGAAAATTGAGATATTTGTAACTTACGAAAGGGTGACCAGATCTTAATGAAATTTGATATTTTGAAGGATCTTGTGCTTTATAGTTCTAATTTTAAATTCCGACCAGATCCTGTGACATTGGGGGGAGTTGGAGGAAGAAACCGGAATTCTTGGAAAACGTGAAAATTGGGGTATTTTTATCTTACGAATAGGTGATCGGATCTTAATGAAGTTTGGAATTTAGAAGGAATTCATTTCTCAGAGCTCTCATTTCAAAGCCCGACCAGATCTTTTGACATTGGGGGAGTTGGAGGGGGAAATCTTGCAAAACACTTGGAGTGGAGGGATCGGGATGAAGCTTGGTGGATAGAATAAACAAATGTCCTTGATACGTTATTGACATAACCGTACTGGATTTGCTCTCTATGCGGGAGTTGGGGGAGGGGTTCAATGATTTGGCGAGTTTGGTGCTTCTGGACTTGCTAGGATAATGAAAATTGGAAGTCGTGTCATGGAGCTGCACAATTTGACTTGATAAAGTCGTTTTCCCAGATTCGACCATCTGGGAGGCTAAAGGGAGAGGAAAAATTAGAAAAAATTAAGCATTTACAACTTACGAGTGGGTGATCGGATCTTAAATTTTGTTAGAGCTCATACCATATGATCTCTTGGCTCTTAGCTCTTCTTGCCTCGTCACAAGTGCCATAGGAGCTCTTAGCTCTTGTTTTTAATATAAGATGAAAGCTTTTCGCCTTTGCAGACCTTGCTTTAGAAATATGTGAATCTTGGTGATTGGTATTTACAAAGATCAGATTTGCTATTAGTTCTCTGCAGCAAGGTCTCCTCGAATGTTTATTAGAATATCTACATAATAAACTAGTGCTTGTGGCTTCCTTCAAGAGTTAAAAATTTTCACGATTATTCCAGTAGTTTCGGTAAAATTTTAGATGTTTACCTCTTCTGAAGGAAACATTCTAATAAAATAAAAGTAATACCATTACTTTCCTTATTTTATGTTCTCCAAATATCTGGGTCGATTTTCTAACACCCCCCCAATATTTTCATATACAGCCCTAATACTATATATTTTTAATAACTATGAGTATCGTTATACCTCATAAACTCTTTGTTTAATAAAATAAATAAAAAACAAGTTTTTTCAAATGAAAGTATGGAGCAACATTAAAGCTTAAAATGAACAGAAACAATTACAAATTTGAGAGGGCTTCCCCCCTCCTCAATACATCACTCTTTACGCTGAAGTTCCGAAAATTTCCTCCATGGAAGGATCTTCTCACTTAGCACCCGCCAGAAACTCCAATCCCCCCACCCACGGAAAATATCTGTATTCTTCCCAATAGCCAACACTGTATGTAAACAGTTGGCAAAGTTTATAGCTTTTACCTCTTCTTCCGGAGGCTCTGGTGGGTGAAGTCATCCTCAAAACTTATTTATTAGATCTTTCTATAATGCTGAACAAAATGTCTCTGTTTGTCGGTCTGTCTGTCCCGGTTTTGCTACTTTAGGCACTTCCAGGTAAGCTAGGACGATGAAATTTGGCAGGCGTATCAGGAACAAGACCAGATTAAATTATAAATTGTCGTTTCTCCGATTCTGGGGAGTGAGGGGACGGTTAAATCGGAAAAATTAGAAAAAAATAAGGTATTTTTAACTTACGAACGGGTGATCGGATCTTGATGAAATTTGATGTTTAGAAGGATATGTTTCAGAGCTCTTATTTTAAATCCCGACCGGATCCGGTGACATTGCGGGGAGTTGGGGGGGGGGACCTAAAATCTTGGAAAACGCTTAGAGTGGAGGGATCGGAATGAAACTTGGTGGGAAAAATAATCACAAGTCCTAGGCACGTGATTGACATAACTGGAACAGATCCGCTCTCTTTTTGGGGGAGTTGTGGGGGGAGAAGGGTTAATTATGAAAAATTAGAAAAATGGGTATTTTTAACTTACGAAGGAGTGATCGGATCTTAATGAAATTTGATGTTTGGAAGGATATCTTGTCTCCGGCTTCGTATTTTAAATTCTGACTGGATCTGGTGACATTGTGGGGAGTTGGGGGGGGGACCTAAAATCGTGGAAAACGCTTAGAGTGGAGGGATCGGGATGAAACTTGGTGGGAAAAATAATCACGAGTCCTAGACACGTGATTGACATAACCGGAACAGATCTGCTCTCTTTGGGGGAGTTGGGGCGAGGGGGGGGGGTAATTCTAAAAAATTAGAAAAAATGAGGTATTTTTAATTTACGAAGGAGTAATCGGATCTTACTGAAATTTCATATTTCGAAGGACCTCGTAACTAAATTCTCTTATTTTAAATCTCGACCGGATCCAGTGTCATTTGGGGGGGGGGACCGGATATCTTGGAAAACGCTTAAGTCGGAGGGATCAGAATGAAACATGGTGGGAAGAATTAGCACAAATCCAAGATATGTGAAGAAAATAACCGAACCGGATCCGCTGTCTTTGGTGGAGTTGGGGGGGGAGTATTTCGGACAAATTAGAAAAATGGTATTTGTAAGTTACGAATGGGTGATCAGGTCTTGATGAAATTTAATCTTTAGAAAGATTAAATGTGCTTTAGAACTCTCATTTTAAATCCCGACCAGATCTGGTGAGATTGGGGGGAGCTGGAGGGGAAACCAGAAATCTTGAAAACTGGAAATCTTGGAAAACGCTTAGAGTGGAGAGATCGGGATGAGACTTGATGGGAAGAATAAGCACAAGTTATACATACGTGATTGACATAATTGGAACGGATCCCTTCTATTTAGGGGAGCTGGGGGTTGTTAATTTGGAAAATTTAGAAAAATTGAGGCATTTTAACTTAAGAACGGTTACCGGATCTTAATGAAATTTGATATTTAGAAGTAACTCATGCCTCAGAGCTATTATTTCAAATCCCAACCAGATCTATTGACATTTGAGGGAGTAGGAGGGGGAAAACCGGAAATATTGGAAACCGCCTATAAATGTCGTAGATACGTGATTGAAGTAACCGGATTGGTTCCATTCTCTTTGGGGGAGTTAGGGGGTGGGGTTCAGTTTTTTGGCGAGTTTGGATGCTTCTGGACGTGCTAGGACGATGAAAATTGGTAGGCGTGTCAGAGAGCTACACAAATTGACTTGATAAAGTCGTTTTCCCC
Organism: Artemia franciscana; assembly: GCF_032884065.1. Taxonomy (NCBI): domain Eukaryota; kingdom Metazoa; phylum Arthropoda; class Branchiopoda; order Anostraca; family Artemiidae; genus Artemia; species Artemia franciscana. The sequence continues at coordinate 32,198,254 of NC_088870.1, forward strand.
GATTCGACTATCCATGGGCTGAAGGTAGAGGAAAAATTAGAAAAATTGAGGTATTTTTAACTTACGAGTGGGTGATCGGATCTGAATGAATTTTGATATTTAGAAGGACCTTGTGACTCAGAGCTCTTATTTTAAATCCCGACTGGCATTAAGTCACTGATTTTAAAGCCGTTTTAAAACAATGTATTGATTCTTAGAATTTTGCCTGAGCTCATACGATATGTGCTCATGGCTCTTCCGACCTCGTCACAAATACCATATGAGCTCTTAGCACTTGTTTATTTCAGGATATTAAAAGTAGTTTCGTTAGAGTGACAATTAGGGAGTTGATGTAAAATCACTCTTGGGATCTGAATACGATGCTCGTTTGATAGTAGTCTTTGTTTAGCTAAAAATGATTTCATGAATTTTAAATATGTGCTATTTTTCACTGACTCTTCATTCAAATACTTTCGAAGTCCCCACCAGCCGTGTAAGTTTTCTTCTTCCATATAGCAATTTACCAAAATTGTTACCAAGTTTAATTTGGGATAATGTGGGCAGTATATAATTCTGGGGAATTTAGGCCAGTAATTTCCTCGTTTGAGGGTTCTCTTGAGTGTGAATTGTCTTTTCATTTTTTTTGCAAGACAAGTTTTTGGTCATCTATGGTGAATTATGGTTGCTCTTTACTAGGTTTCTTCTAGCCATTTTTGAAACTGATTGAATCCAATTTGCTGAAGAGGTATTTGAAGTACCAAAATGCTTTATTTACTTTCGCCTCTCTTGTTGGACTGGAAACACAAGTTTTCATTCATGTTACGTAAGGAAAAGTCAATAACATCAAGAATAATTTTCGCTACCTTGTGAAAAACTAAATAAATTAGTGTGTATATGCTCTGTCCTTGATTTAAGCATCCTAGTTTTTAGAAATTTGACAGCAAATGTGATAAAATTTGGATTTTAGTTTTTTTTCTAGCGTGTTACACTGTTTTGTGCAAAAAGCTCATAAAAATCAATGACCAAAATTTAGCGTTTCAATAATTCAGAATTGTGTAAGAATACACTGTGGTTGTTCACATACCCAATCTTAGCTAGTTAAAGAAAATTATGTCAAAAATTTTGTTCTGTTTGTGTTAATTGGTTGAAAATAGTCGATTGTTAACAGTAAGGTTGAAACTGGAGACAAACGGAGTTTAGCTCTAAAAGAGTAAGTCTGTTCCCCTATAAATCATACAGCATACTTCGCTTTTTACTGGAAGAAAGAAGAATGTATACTATGTGAATTCTTGCAGTTGGGTTGAGTGACCATTTTGTTTGTCTTGAATATTTTAACATAGGCAATATTTTTTACAGCTGTTCAAAGGCGAGAATTTGTTTCTTGTTATGTATTGGTTTTCGGCTAACCTAACTTCACAGGCACGAGTTAAAAGTTTCCATGCTCTTATTGGTACACAAGGTTTCCACCCATGGAAGTGGGTTAACTCTCCTTAGAAGTGACAGGTGGGGCCCAGTAAATAAAGAAAATCATTTTTTGGCTTTTTTGGGCTGTGATCCTATGGATCAATCTCAGTCGAAATCCCCCTCGATTTACACGAATTTGTATTGAATTGGTGCTAAGCATGCTACTATAACGGAAAATTAACCCGATGCAAGCAACCACCTTATCCTTAAATTTTCCAATTTGGTGGTTTAGGATCCAGAAGCTTGGTCCTATGCTAATTTTATTGTGACTTTTATATTTGACCCTCACATTTTATTTTCGGTTTCTAACGTCGGAAAGCTCGATTGATACGATTGTTTAGCTGGACATTGATGTTTGGACACCATCACTGTAAACAAATCAGGTTGTCTACTCTCTTTCATAAGTGGTCCCGAATCAATGACAATGTTAGTGCCTAGCCGTACTTGCATTGCATTAGAGCTCGGTTTAAGAAAATTGCGAAAGTATGCCTGCATCATTCCAAACAAAGTTTTGCAGATATTTTCTTTTATGGACATACTGTCGCCCCTTTAGTCTAGTACTACAGCTAGAATGTGTCTTCGCTGTTTTAAGTGAAAATACCTCTCAAAACTAGTTTAAACATGCTTTAAATAACGACTTGCCCGCTCTGCTACCATGACTCAAGAGAGCTGCAATTTCTAGGGAAAAAAAGCTTATGAAAATACTTGGCTAATTAATGTTTTTATTGTAGACTTTTTTTTTATTCTTTTACCCAGGGATTAAGGAGGGACCAGTCCTCTCACATGCGGAATAATCTCTGCTTGTTTTTTTGTATTAATATCGCTCTTTACTTTCATTAAAAAAACTTTATTTTTCTATTTGATCAAGCACTAAGCACTACCAGTACCAAGTAATTAGTATCCAAGTCATTTTCCTATATCTCTCTCTCTATTTAATCTTTGAACATAAACAAGTCAGATAAGATTATTTCTTGCAGGTTAGGAGTTGAGAAATTGGGTTCATTTTGCATTTTATTCTTGGTCAAGGATGTGGCTTTTTGAATTAAGCTGGTCAACCCAAACCATTATATTTTTGGCCAGTTTAATTTTAGTGATTAAGATCTATTTACATTGGACATGTGGAGTATGTACATCAACAAAGCGATTGGACGGTAAAACAGTCATCATCACTGGTGCCAACACAGGTAAATAACATTTTCTCGTTTAAGATTTGCGTAAATCCTTCTGTGTATTTCTAACAGTAGGCCTTCTTAAAGAGTATTATATTTTGAAATACTATCTGTATTATCTAAAATTATTTTGAGGAAGCAGGCTCAGAAGAATATCGTCTTGATTTTTAATTAGCGAACCATTTCTTTGTTGCGTATAAGCTTGGTACCATTTTCACTAGGACGAGAGCTGGACGAAAGTCACTAGTCCAAGTGAACCTACGTTTTCACGCTTAATTCATTTAATGGAAGTTTGTTCTTGGTTTCGTCCTCCTCATGGCTGTCTTTCGCGATGAACTGGACGAATTGTTCTTGAAAAATCGTTCTCCAATTTTTCTTTAGACTGAAGTAGATGCCAACTTGTATAGAAGCTTGCATAAAATTGATAAATTTGGAAAGAACATCTGAAGCCCTTAGGAAAGTTGGGAGATATGAAAATAACAGTTTTTTCTCCCACAAACCAAGGATGTATTAAAGTATTTAAAGGTTCAACCAGCATCAAAAGCCTTGGTCATCTTTTATTCTGCTATTGTACACTTAAGGGTATAGCCTAAGGTGTATTCAGGAATTTTTTCTTGGAGGGGGAGAGGAAGCACAAAAAAGTTAACAAAAGCATTTTGTTGCTTTTACTGGGTAACCTCCCCTGGACACAGCCTTTGGTATAACCCGCAATAATGCGACAATAGGCTATAATATTAATATAATTTGTATTTGAAAACTCGCGGACAATGTTCAAAAGTCGTGATTGCATACATCTAACTACAAACTCATTAAAATCCAAACCAAACACTGTGTACTTCTATTTGCGACGTTTGCGCCTCATCTCCATCGCCTTCAATACAAAATTTCCTATCATGACAATTGTTTGTGGAACCGTTGATGTAAGAATGCCCAGAATTAGCTAATCAAAATTTCCTTCCAGGCAATTTACTTTAATTTGACATAGCTCGCGGCACCTCGGGAGAAAATAGTCCAATCCATCCTCTTTAACATCGCAGAGTGGGTAATTTTTCTTTGCCTCAGTACTTTCCCCGAATTTCCAAAAGCTGCATTCCTGCACTGGCAGACAGTTTGCTCTCAAACAACCTTATAAATCTGACCGGAATATTCAATTTAAAACAAACTTCCATTCCATATCTAGGTTTAGCTTATCTCAATAAAACGAGACTCTTGGATATACCTAGTTCACACCATCATTTCTGGATTTCTTGCTCTTATATACTTACTCTAATCATTCCCAACAGACTCTTTATATAATCCCTTGGACCATAACATCATTCCATAAATACGAATAATCTGCCTCATCAAGCAGCTTTTTAATACGGAATAATCTCTTAGCGTCATTAAATAAAAAGACACAAGTTTTTTTTAACTGAAAGTAAGGAGCGACATTAAAACTTAAAACGAGCAGAAATTACTCCGTATATGAAAGGGGCTGTTTCCTCCTCAACGTCCCGCTCTTTACGCTAAAGTTTGACTCTTTTTCTCAGCTCTACTTTTTAAAATGTTAAAACACTTTAGCATAAATAATGGGGCATTGAGAAGGGAACAACCCCTTTCATATACGGAGTAATTTCTGCTCGTTTTTAGTTTTAATGTCGCTCCTTACTTTCAGTTAAGAAAACTTGTATGCATTTTTTGATTTTGGCTCTCCGCACATGAATAATTAAAACGAAATTTGCATATTAATATTTGGCTAAATGGCTTTTTCTTAGTTTTGATCGAACAATTTTGAGAAAAAAGAGGTGGGCGAGGAGGCCTTGTTGCCCTCTAATCTTTTGGGTAGTTAAAAAGGCAACTAGAACTTTTAATTTTTACGAACGTTTTTATTAGTAATACGTAATACGTAACTTACGAATTAACTTACGTAATAAACTTCTAAATCGTACATTTTTATTACGTATATGAGAGGGTTTTCCCCTTTGTTAATACATCGCTCTTTAAACTAAAGCTTAAATTTTATCTCAGTCCTTTAAGAATGACCCCTGAATCACAAAGGCCGTTGAATAAATATTTGGAATTACTAATGATACATTAGCGTAAAGAGTGGTATTTAGGAGGAGATGAACCCCTCATATCCTTAATAATTTCTGTTTGTCTTAAGTTTTAATGCTGCTCCTTACTTTCAGTTGAAAAAACTTTTTAATATTTATTATTTTTTTTCATTATTTTTTGTTGTTGTTTTAAACAATGCTAGAAAATCCTGTGCCCCCTTCAGGGAAATTCTCTTCCCCCATGACAAGTTCCTCCATGAAATGATCCTTTCACGTAATATCCTCCCCAAAACCCCACTCCAAACAGAAAAGAAATCCCCCTGATAATGTCTATACACTTTCCAATAACCATCACTGTACGTAAACACTGGTCAAAGTTTGTAACTTGCAGCCCCCGGGAACTTTGAGGGAAATAGTCGTCCCCAAAGACATAGTTTTTAGGTTTTTTGACTATGCTGAACAAAATGCCTATCTCAAAATTTTGATCCGTTGACTTCGGGAAAAAATGAGCATAGGAGGTGCCCTCCCATTTTTTTTGTTATTTAGAAAGGGCACTTGAACTTTAATTTCCGTTAGAATGAGCCTTCTCGCGACATTCTAGGAGTACTGAGTTGATACGGTCACCCCTGAAAAAAAAAAAAAAAAAACACGCATCCGTGACCGGTCTTCTGGCAAAAAATACGAAATTTCACATTTTTATAGGTAGGAGCTTGAAACCTCTGCAATAGGGTTTTCTGATACGCTGAATACGATGGTATGATTTTCGTTGAGGCAAATTTTCTCAGGCTCGTAACTTTGAAGACTAAATTTTATGAAACTTATATATTTAAAATCAGGATATAAATGATTGATGCATCGATTAGTTTTTGAAATTTGGCAAGAAATTTTGATGCATCTATTATTATCAACATACCGTTTTTAAAAGTTTCATTTACTATTGACCCGGGTCGCTCCTTACTGCAGTTCGTTACCACGAACTGTTTGATGATTTTAACCCAATATTCCATGGCTTGGAGATCCCTTGTCAAACAGATCGTGGTAACGAACTGTAGTAAGGAGCGACCCGGCTCAATAGTAAACAAAACTCTAAAAAACGGAATTTTGATACTAAAAGATACATCAAAAGAATTAAATTTTCATGCTGATTCTAAATATACAAGTTTCATCAAATTTAATCTTTGTCATCAAAAGTTACGAGCCTGAGAAAATTTGCCTTATTTTGGAAAATAGGGGAAAACACCCCCTAAAAGTCAAAGAATCCTAACGAAAATGACACCATCTTATTCAGCGTATCAGAGAACCCTATGCTAAAATTTCCAGCTCCTATCTACAAAAATGTGGAATTTCGTATTTTTTGCCAGAAGACAGATCACGGGTGCGTGTTTATTTATTTATTTTTTCTTTTCCCCAGGGGTCATGGCATCGACCAAGTGGTCCTAGAATCTCGCAAGAGGGCTCATTCTAACGGAAATGAAAAGTTCTAGTGCCCTTTTTAAGTGACCAAAAAAATTGGAGGGCATCTAGGCCCCCTCCCTCGCTCATTTTTTCCCCAAAGTCAACAGATCCAAATTTTGAGATAGCCATTTTGTTCCGCATAGTCGAAAACCATATTAAATATGTCTTTGGAATGACTCACTCCCCCACAGTCCCTGGGGGAGGGGCTGCAAATTACAAACTTTGTCCAGTGTTTACATACAGTAATGGTTATTGGGAAGTGTACAGACGTTTTCAGGGGGATTTTTTGGTTTGGGATGGGGTTGAGGGGAGGGGGCTATGTGGGAGGATCTTCTCTTGGAGGAATATGTCATGGGGGAAGAGAAATTCAATGAAAAGGGCGCGGGATTTTCTAGTATTACTATAAAAAAAAAAACAATGAAAAAATAAACACGAAAAAGTTTTTCAACTGAAAGTAAGGAGTAGCATTAAAACTTAAAACGAACAGAGATTATTACGCATATGAGGGGTTCTAAAAATACTTTAGCATAAAGAGTGAGGTATTTAGGAGTAGATAAATACCTTGGTCTTTATGCTAAAGTATTTTTTGTAATTTCAACTATTTATTCCATGGCCTTTCTGATTCAGGGGTCATTTTTAAAGAATTGGGACAAAACTTAAGATTTAGTGTAAAATGCGAGGTATTAACGAGGGGACAAACCTCCTCATATACATAATAAAAAATATAAGAGCATAAACGTTTGTTACGCAAGTTAATTCTTACGTTACGTGTATTTTTTACTAATAAAAACGTTGGTTAAAAATTGAAAGTTCTAGTTACCTTTTTGAGTAACTGAAAAATTGGAGGGCAACTAGGCCTCCTTCCCCACCCCTTATTTCTCAAAATCGTCTGATCAAAACTAAGAGAAAGCCGTTTAGTCAAAAAAAATAATATGCAAATTTTATTTTAATAATTAATGTGCGGAGAGCCAAAATAAAAAATGCATTAATTCAAAAACGTTCAGAAATTAAATAAAAAAATTAGTTTTTTTTTGTAAAAAAAATTAAAAATTTTTTTGTAAAAAAAAGTAAAAAATTAGAGCGATATTAAAAGTTAAAACGAACAGAAATTACTCCGTATATGAAATGGGTTGTCCCCTCCGCAATCCTTTGCTCTTTACGCTAAAGTTTGATTCTTTGCCACAATTCTACTTTTTAAAACAATTGAAAACTTTAGCGTTTTGCTTAAAGAGCAAGGGATTGCGGAGGGGACAACCCATTTCATATACGGAGTAATTTCTGTTCGTTTTAAGTTTTAATATCGCTCCTTACTTTCAGTTTAAAAGACTATTTTTTTTTTATTTAATCACCTTAAGGGACAATATACCTTGGTCTCTTCTGAGGACTAACGTTGGTGTTGTCATATGGAGATCAAGCACTCTTTTATAGTATTGAAAGTGGAGCATGGAGCGTATCTAGTTGCTTGTCTTTCTCGAAATCATATAGCTCCGCTCTGTATATTAAAATAAGATGTTCTTTTTTGAGCCAGGTAAAACAATTTTGAATATTATTTACCTTTTCAAGGTAAATAATCTAATATTAAGGACTAATTTAGGTTTAATTTTTTATCCGACTTGAGGGTATCGCGGGATTGAGGGTATGAGGGTATTGAGGAAGAAATTCACTTTTTTGTTGAATAAATAGTCGTATTAACAAGGACCAGAGATAAACATTAGCCAATCATCCATCGTTGCAAAAACGGACTTCATAGTTTGAGCATCTTGTTGTATAGTATGCCAAATCTACTAGATAAATTTCTAAACATAAATTCAGGAGTTCAATTGCTTTGACTGAATTCCTTCCCTCTTTTTTTTATCTAAAGACGAGGAAACAATTGTAAAACCATTTTTTTGGTAAGTACAATGTTTTTCTTAGGGGGAGGGGTTAGAACAAAAAGCAAAAGCAAAACGTGGTGAATTTGCTTCTTGGTTGCTATAAAAGTATAAAGTGTAGAAAAAAATATGGACTCGATCCGCTTTAATGGTAAAGTCCAGCTAGTTTAGACTAGTATCTATGCCAGGGCCATATCTGGCTCACTAGCATCATCCCTTTCCTTTTAGTGAGCCAAATACGGCCCTAGAGTCTCCGCAAAAATTTTCAATTAAATTTATTTTTCATTATGAACCGATTGTTGGTGAGAAATCAGAAAAAAAAGAACAGTAACTGCACAAAGTTAACTGACTTTTGTTTATAGCATATAGGGACCCAAAAAGGACCAAAAAGGACCAAAAAAACTTTAGAAAACAGCTCAAATGTTGTTCTCATTGCTCTCCCTGATCGCTTTATATATCTAGATCAGGTTTTTTATTCTGAAATAACAAAAAGCAAAAAATTTTCCACGTCCTGCTTACATGCGCAAATGCTTGTCATGATTATCTGAGCTGTTGCCACAAAGTTAGTATGTCTATGAAGTGCCACACTTTCATTCTATCTAAAGCCTGTTTAAAATATATAGAAATTGAAGAGAAAAGCAAAAAAGAGTATGTTTATCTACCTTACATGAGCCTAGCGTGTTCTTTCAAAACTTAATAATGCACAGATAGCTATGAACAGACATGCTTTCTATCTGAAACCTATCTGGCACCCTTTAAAACATTATAGTAATTGAAGAAAAAAGTAAGAACAGTATGTTTATTCGCCTTATATGTAGATATACCTGTTTAATGTTGGTCCTTCATAACAGAGAAATGGCTAAACTTATAGTCGAATCTAGTATATTATAGGCAGCGCAATAGCGCTGCACAAGTAAAGAACGATATGAGTACAATGTATTATTATATTAGAAATCGAATGGGCTAGTAACCTTTTTCAATAGTCGAAAGTGTTTGGGGAGTACCCATCATATCCCCAAACACATCCAATCAAATTTTGAGACAACCATTTTGTTCAGTGTAGTTGAAAGGTCGGGAAATTTTATTTTCGAGGGTGAAAACCCCCTACAGATCTCGGGGCAAGGGCTTTAATTTGAAATCAATCTGATTTTCATCACCCCAGATCTATCTCATAGAAATTCTGACATAGCCATTTGTTCAAAAAATAGTCCAAAGATCACATAACTAGGCCTTTAGGATTGTCACAACCCCCCAGAGTCTAGGGGTAAAGGTTGTAAGTTATGCCTTGCTGGCATATGAACTTTTACGGAAGGATTGGTCGTGTGAACTTTAGAGGAGGTCCATTTGGTTGGAAATGTATAGATCTAGTTCCTTTTTAAATGTCAAAAGGGATCAAGGGGAACTAGCTCCCTCTCCCAAAATTGTAAGATATCCATTTTGTACACAATAGTCCAATGAGCATATAAAAATGCCTTCAGGGTAGATACAACCTCTCATAGCCCAGGAGCAAGGGTTGTAAGTTATGCCCTGGGACATATAAGGTTTTTATGGAGTGGGTAATCGTATAAACTTTGGATCGGAGGGGGCTAATTTGATTGGATTTCGGAAGTTCTATTGCCTTTTTTAAAAGTCAAAAGTGAATGGAGGGTAGCCGTTGACTCCCCTCTAAGCCTGTATGCAGGTTGTCAAAAGGGCTCAAAAGCAATATCTTAGGAGAGATATTAAAAAGAGATATCAAAAAGAAATATTTCTATCCCAATGCTACTGATTCTACTCATACTACTTCTACTACTATTATTACTACTTCTACTTCTATTTTTGTTACTAAAGCTAAGGCTGCTACTATTAATGCTACTGATATTCCTATTTCTGCTGCTATTAAAGCGCAAAAAATGTTCTGGTCTTGAGAAGCCATGAAAGTTGTCAGCCCTACTCATGTTAATTTTTTGCTCGTTTGAGTTTGATTCGGTTATGTATTGTAACTTCTGTTCGTTTTGTGTTTTATTTAATTATTGATGGTGATTTGTGATAGTTTTACGCTTGGAAGATTATTTGAATTCATTTCTGCACATAAATGGAGCTCTTTACTTTCCTTTGGAAAACTTGTTTTGTGGAAAATCGTTTTTAAATTAATCTATGAAAAGCCAAGTTTCTATTTTATTTAACACCAGAAACCTCGATGAATACTATAAAGAACTCGAAAAGAAAGGTAAGAAAAGGTATATTTATTTAAAAAAAATTATCAATGGGACAGTCGTCTCAAATTTGGGGCATTTGGCACAGTTTGTAAAATCTTTAAACAGTGAGCAAGCGTACTAGTCAAAAACAACGAGACCAAGAGGCTACGCGAAAGACACGTGTGGACCATATTCACCACCCTGATGCGGAATTAATCCTTGAGAGATTATCAATTTATTTAATTTGAAGGATAAATACGTAAATCCAACGTCAAACCCTAGAAAGCACATCCTCTACCGATTAGTTAGAAAAAATGTCTGTTAATATTTTTTTACTGAATGTCTTAAATTTACAGGGATTGGCAAAGAGACTGCAATGGACATGGCATTGAGGGGTGCAAGAGTGATCTTAGCCTGTAGAAATCTGGACCGAGCCAATGCTGCCAGAGGTACGTACTATTCAATATATTAGCCTTTAGCACTATCGTTCAATGTTCTAACGCTTAAGTAAAAATAAAAGTATCAAGAAACACTCTTATTACTACCCGTAGGCACTTTGAGAGGGGCTCTATCCCTTCAGATCCTAGCCCCGAATTTTTTTTTAAACTTTTTCAAGACGCTGGTGTCAATTATGTCATGGGGAATGTTTTCTAAGAGATGCAAGTGTTAATTACATAGCTGGAGTTGAGGGTGACGTAATCTTGTGCAACTTGATGGATTTATTGAAAGTGATGAAATCTCGCGTGACATGCTAGACTTCAGGGGCCCATGGGGAACCCTCGCTTGTAACTGAGTACGGCATATGCGTGGGTTTAACGTAATGACAGGGGCACGGGTGGGATGTGACGCAATCTTATACGTGGGTATTACGTATTTGCGGTGCACACGAGGGTGTTTTGTAATGGCGACGTATACGTAAGATGTCACGTAATGGCAGCGCACACGTGAGGTCTTACGTGATAGCTGTGCAAGCTTCGGGTGCTACGTAATGACGGTGCACACGTGGGATGTGACGCAATCTTACACTGGGTGCTAGTAAGGACGGAGGGGCACACATGCGTGTTGAGTAATAACAGCGCGCACGTGGGATGTTACGTAACGACAGTGCACACGTGGGATGCTACGTAAGGACAATGAACGCGTGGGTTCTTACATAATACTTTAAGATATTTTTTCTTTCAATGCTTTTTTTCCTCGGGAACCTTTATGTTTTAATGGTTTTTGTCCCCATTAGGATTTGAAAGGGCATTTCTATCCAAAGGAATGGAGCCCTTGACAGCTGGACCAGCAATATGTTTCTGATATTATGATTGACGAAATACATTCTACGAAATCTCCTATTCGACGTATGGAGAAACCCCTGTCCCGCTTGATAGAATGATTAAGCTATTTATTACGTGTTCCCATATGGCTGCAATAATTGTCACGTAGGGGAAAAATTGATAACTAGAGTTTGGTTATATTTAAAGTGCACCTGCTTGAAAAGTAATGCTTTAGAAGGTTATTATAAACCCAGTCAAAGTGATTCGTCACGTCTTAGCGATGTGATCATAGCATTTTGAGGGGTGAGTCTTTCTTAGAAAATTTCTAGAGATGTTTTCTTTGAGAATGATATCAACTTGCTCAAACCTGCTTTCAACCTTTTTCTCCGATTAACAAAATTATAAACTCGAATTAAAATCAATTAGTTGTTGGCATCAAGCCATGGCTAATTGTAGAAACAACCAAGACAGATAATCAATCTGAGAAGCAAATCTGGCATAAGCCCTTATTAGGATTGTATAAAAATAAAAATGATGTCAGTTCATTTGCTTATAGATAAGTCTATGTATCATCCGTCCATGCGTCATTCCTAGGTTAGAATTAAGGTAGATAGTCATAAAACTAAATTTGCTCAAAACTTGCTCAAGGTCCATACTCCTTCTTAGAGAATGCTTAGGTATGTTTTCTAAGAGAATGATCTAAGTTAGCTAAAAATATAGGAAAATACGGGGAAAATATATGTGACTTAATTCTGTACTTTGTTCGTTTTTTCTTGTTTTTTTCTATCAATTTCTAGCCTCAGACACTCAATGAATAGCATGCTGCACTGTATTATCGCACATATGGCATTTTTCGAGCGTTTTCCCGCAAAAATATTCTTTTACACTAAAATCAATCATTTAAACTTACTGAAAAAAACATTATCGTTTCTTCTGATGACTCCTAGCAATTGAAGCCAGCGTGGCACAATGTACCATCCCCCACTACAATAGTATCCTCTGGGGGACACATTATCACACATAAGGGTTTTTCAACCTTTTTATCTGAAGAATAAATTTATAACTAAAAAATGACCATTGTTTTTATTTGAGCAGTGGAAACTTGCCATTTCATTGCTAGATTGCGATGATCCATGGTAATACCCAGCCTGTGACACTGAATGGCTGACACACGGCATCCTCGAGCAGGCATTATTGCACACATGGCATTTTTCAACCATCTTCCTGCAAAAATATTTGTTTACACTAGAATTGATCGTTTAAACTTAATGAAGAAATCCCCATTAGCGTTTTTTCTGATAACTCTTATCAATTGAGGCCAGCGTGGAATAATGTACTCGATGACACCCTCAGGGGGCTCAGTATCACACCTAAGTGTTTTCAACCTTCTTATCTCAAAAAAATGACTTCAAAACTAAAAATAGCCAACTTTGGAAACCTGCCAGTGTATCGTTAGATTTCGATATTGCATGGTAATTCCCCGCCTGTGAAACTGAATGGCTGACACACGGCACCCTCTAGCAGGCATTATCGTACAAATAGATTTTTTGAGCATTTTCCTGCAAAATTTTATATTTACACTAGAATCGATGTTTTAAACTTAGTTAAAAAATCCCCATTAATGTTTCTTATTACGACTCCTTGCAAATTGAAGCCAGCGTTGCATAATGTACTAGCCCCCATGAGACCCTGAGAAGGTACATTATGACATCTAAGGGTTTTTTTTAACTCTTTTCTCTAAAAAATAAATTTATAAATTAAAAAATCACCATTTTTTATTCGAACATCGGAAAACTGCCATTTCATTGTTAGATTGCGATGTTCCATACCAATTCAAAGCCTGAAACACTCAATGGCTGACCCACTCCCTAGCTAGCAATTCCAGTGGGCCCCTAACATCCAATTCCACTGGGGTACTAGAAACCAATTCCAATGGGACCCTAGCGAGTAATCCAGCGGGGGCCCCATAACATCCAATTCTAATGGGGGCCGCTTAGCAACCAATTCCTGAGCGGAGGTTTGTTATTAAAGATAAATTTAAGCAAAATCGAGAGTTATTTCTGAGAGGTTTTCATGGAAATACTACGTTTCTTTGAGCCAAAACTATGCATATTCACGCGACCCTGACAATATGTGGCTAGCCCACTTTACAAAGCGATTCCGCTGGGAAAGGTTGCTATTAGAGATATATTTGACACATATTAAGAATTATTCCTGAGTGGTCTTAATGAAAATTCTCAATTTCTTTGACTTGGTGTTAGATTTCACATCCAGTCATCCATTATCTCTTAGTGAAACTTGTACATTAATTTTTCTCCTTGTGAAACTAATTTTGCTCGTGAAATTTGTTACATTTTTATTTTTCTCTTCACGAAACTTGTAGCTTGTTTTTTCTTCGTGAAACTTGTAAATTGATTTTTCTCTTCGAGAAAGTTGTACATTGATTTTTCTCTTCGTGAAACTTGCACATTGATTATTCTTTTCGTGAAACTTGTACATTGATTTTTCTCGTCGTTAAACTCATTTTGTTCATAGAACTTATCGCGTGCTGATTTTGTTCGTGGAACTTGTAGCGTGCTGAATGTTTTCATTAAATTTGTTGCATGTTGATTTTTTTTCGGGAAACTTGTACCTTGATTTTCCTCCACGTGAAACTGATTTTATTCATGGAACTTGTTGCGTGCTTATATTTGTTTGGGGAACTTTTTGCTTGCTTATTCATTTTGTGGAACTTGTTGCGTGCTGATATTTGTTTTGAAACTCGTTGCATGTTGATTTGTCTCCTTGTGGAAATTCTACATTGATTTTTCTCCTCGTCAAACGGATTTTGATCATTGAACTTGATTTTTGATTGGGGAACTTGTTACGTGCCGATTTTTGTTCTTGAAAATTGTTACATATTCGTTTTTTTCTTCGTGAAATTTGTACTTTGCTTGTTCTCATTGTGAATTGGTTTTGCTCATGGTACTTGTTGTGTGCTGATGGTTTTGTTCTTGGAAATTAATGTGTGCTGATTTTGTTCGTGAAAGTTGTTGCATATTGTTTTCTCTGTGTAAAATCTGTAGATTGATTTTTTTTTCTCTCGAAACTGATTTATTCCTGGAACTTGGGGCATTCGGATTTTCTCTTGTTGAAAGTGATTTTGTTCATGGAACTTGTTGTTTGCTTATTTTTGTTTGCAGAACTTGTTGCGTAATGATTCTTGTTAATGAAAGTTGTCGCACGTTAATTTTTCTCTTCCTATACACATTGACTTTTTTCTCCTCGTGAAGCTGATTATGTTCGTTGAACTCGTTGCGTACTGTTTTTTTTCTTGGAGCTGGCTGCGTGCTGCTTTCATGTTCGTGAAACTTATTGCACGTTAATTTTACTCTTCCTGAAACTTGCTATTTTTCATGGAACTTACTGCTTGCTGATTTTTTTTTTATCATGGAACATAGTGCGTGCTGATTTTTTGGTTCGTGAAATTTCTTGCATGTTGATTTTTCACTTCATGAAGTTTTTACATTGACTTTTCTCCTCTTGGAACTGATTTTGATCGTGGAACTTGTTTTGTGCTGATTTTTGTTCTTGAAACTTGTTGCCTGTTGATTTTGCTATTCGTGAAACTTGTACATGGATTTTTCTCCTCGTGAAACTGATTTTGTTCATGGAACTTGTTGCCTGCTGATTTTTGTTCTTGAAACTTGCTGCATGTTGATTTTTTTTCTTTTTGTTAAACAACTTATACATTAATATTTCTCCTCTTGAAACTGACTTTGTTCATGGAACTTCTTGCGTGCTGATTTTTATTCTTAGAACTTGTCGTGTACTGATTTTATTATCATGAAATGTGTTTCATGTTCATTTATCTCTTGGTTAAACTTGTACATGGATTTTTCTCCTCGTGAAACTGAGTTTGTTCATGGAAATCACTGCTAGCTGATTTTCATTCATGGAACATGTTGCGTGCAGATTTTTTTTGTTTGTAAACCTTGTTGCATTTTGATTTTTCTCCTCATGAAACTTGTAAATTAATTTTTCTCCTCGTGAAACTGATTTTATTCACGGAACTTGTTGCTTGCTGAATTTTGCTCGTGGAACTTGTTGTGTTCTGTTTTTTGTTCGTGAAACTAGTTCATTGATTTTTCTCCTCGTGAATCTGATTTTGTTAATGGAACTTAGTTGCGTGCTGATTTTCCTTTGTGGAATTCCCTGTGTGCTCATTTTTGTTCTTGAAACTTGTTTCATGTTGAGTTTTCTCAATATTGTTTATGGAACTTGTTACGTGCTGATTTTTTATTGTGAAACTTAATTTATCATGACGTGCTAGTGGGTTAGGTTAACCTAACCTACACAGGATAGGTTAGCTAAAGTTAGATGACGTGTCATCTACTCACATCCCGAACAAAAATCAGCACGCAAAAAGTCCCTTGAGAAAAATAAGTCTAACAAGAAGGAAGGTCTATGTACAAGTTTCACGAAGAGAAAAAAATCAACATGCAACAAGTTTCACGAACAAAAATCAGCTCGCAAAAAGTTCCACGAACGAAGCTCAGCACTTGAGAAGTTTCATTAATAAAATCAGTTTCACGAGGAGGAACAATCGTGGTACAGGTTTCACGAAGAGACAAATAAATATGTATTAAGTTTCACGAACAAAAAATCAGCACGTAATAATTTTCTTGAACAAAACCAGTTTCACGAGGCGAAAAATCTATGTACAAGTTTCACGAAGAGAAATATCAATATATAATAATTTTCACGAACAAAAGTCAACACGCAACAAGTTTCTCGAACAAAAAAAATCAGCACACAACAAGCTCCATGAATGAAATCGCGCTTAAAGCTAAGGTGAGAGGTGTGAAAAGAATATTTCAGCGGGGGGGGGGGGACTGAAATCTAACATCCAGTCAAAATGAGGCATTTTCATTAAGACCTTTCGTAAATCACCCTTACCATGGCTTAAATTTGTCTCCAATAACAACCTCCCTTCTGGAATTACTTGCTAGGGTGGGCGATCCACATATTGTCACGGTGGCTTGAATGTGAATAGCCTTGACTCAAAGACACATAAACACTGGTCAAATTTTGTAACTTGCAGCCCCTCCCCCAGGGACTGTAGGGGAGTAATTCATCCCCAATACATAGTTATTATGGTTCTCGACTATGCGGAACAAAATGGCTATCTCAAAATTTTGATCCGCTGACTTTGGGAAAAAAAGAGTGTGAGAGGGGGCCTAGGTGCCCTCCAATTTTTTTGGTCACTTAAAAAGGGCACTAGAACTTTTCATTTCCGTTAGAATGAGACTCCTGCAACATTCTAGGACCACTTGGTTGATACGATGACCCCTGAAAAAAAAAAAAAAACACGCACCCGTGATCTGTCTTCTGGCAAAAAATACGAAATTCCACATTTTTGTAGATATGACCTGACTTTAGGAAAAAAAGAGTGTGGGAGGGGGCCTAGGTGCCCTCCAATTTTTTGGTCACTTAGAAAGGGCACTAGAACTTTTCATTTGCGTTAGAATGAGACATTCTACTCTTGCGACATTCTAGGATCACTTGGTTGATACGATGACCCCTGAAAAAAAAAAAAAAAAAAAACACGCACCCGTGATCTGTCTTCTGGCAAAAAATGCGAAATTCCACATTTTTGTAGATAGGAGCTTGAAATTTTTGCTACAGGGTTCTCTGATACGCTGAATGCGATGGTGTGATTCTCGTTAAGATTCTATGGCTCGTAATTTTTAATGACAAACACTAAATTTGATGAAACTTATATATTTAAAATCAGCATGAAAATTCGATTCTTTTGATGTATCTTTTAGAATCACAATTCCGTTTTTTAGAATTTTGTTTACTATTGTAGCCGGGTCGCTCCCTGCTACAGTTCGTTACCACGAACTGTTTGATGAATACGCCACCATGCGGTATTGTGCTGAAACTGGGAGGCTACAATTTTTTAACCCAATAGCATTTCTGTGTTTTCTGGGTCAAATTGTTGACTGCGCCCCACCGTGGAAATATGATTATAGTGAAACTGTAAACCCACAGATAAAGAAAATATGGGATATTTTGACTTTCTGCTTTCTTAAATAATAAGAAATTGAAACGTTAAACATTCATGCAGAAAGAACTTTCCTTGTTATAGCACGCATTACGACCATCGGTTATTTTGAAATTAAAGGTGGAATTACCGTCGATGCATGGAACATGAAGGTCTAGCTAATTGCATAGGAGGGCTTGCCAGTCTTTGGAGCTTTAAAAATTTAATAATGGTTTTTATGAACAAAATACTTTGCATAATAGACTTGAGTGTATGCTTTGTCCTTTTTCTCTTTGTAGTTTCTTGTTCTTCCATAAGAAAAGGCCGCTAGCTATCAGACGGGTATTCTAATGTGCAAAATTGACTGTTAACATTCTAGTTTTTACACTTGCTCAAACTGGTAGTATTTTTTCTTTTAGATTTTAGTTAAATTTCTCAGTTGCTGATTTTACCGGTTTGAAGGAGTACGCTTTCCAAAGATGTTTTGTCGAAATCTGAAACTCCCGTAAATCATTTAGCCTTTGAAGAATGCAAAATTTTTATTATATTAAAGAGTTTTTTTTTAGTAATGTTTTTCTCGTGAAAAAAAAACAAGAAAATTACGGTTTAAGGCTGAAAATTTTCATGCAGGTAACAAATGAGTTAAGTTAAAAAGAAACTAGTCTATTACAAAGGTAAGTGACTTACCCCCCCCCCCCCCCCCAGTGCACACACATACCTTCAACTACCCTACAAATTCAAAATACTAAGTTGTACTGGAAAAGAAGGGATAAACATGTTTAGGACCAACAATGGACGCTCGGAACCTATTTGTACTTTTTTTTAACCAAATTTATGCTTGGTTGTTATTTGCCTGATCCATAAAAAAAATAATGCGTACAAACTTCTGTTAATACCTTCGTTAATCCCTCGTTAATAAAGTACATGGCCTTGGAAATTTGTTTGAGGTTGAAGTGTGTTTTTCAGATTTTTATTGAATGGTCATTGTCACCTTCTTCATTAGCAAATTCCAGTTGCAATAGTTCTTCACTAGAGAATTCTTCATTGGGCAAAGTATCGCCCGGAATGTGACAAACGAAGACCAGCCAATAAAATCCCTCACAGGGTGTGACATAAGTGATATGTAATCTACAATGTATGAACTTATTCTCTCTTTCACCTTTCATTGTACTTTAGCCGAAATGGCGCCCAAAAATACATTTTTGCCAGTGGATGAGTCACCCGTTTAACAGTGCAGCTAATTGGATCGCCTATGAAAAAAGGGAAAACTGTAGTTATTACTTAACAGAGAGAAAGAGAAAACCAAACAAGTAAAAGGAAAGATGAAGATAAGTTTACAAAAACGGCATTTATCCGATAAAAAGGGACTAGAGAAAATTAGAGACTCGAATTCAAGACAACGCAACCTCAAAAACCTAACGACGCACAATGAAAATTAGTGCTGATTGACCAGCGACCCAACTTTGAAGAAACAAAACGAAACGACGCAAAACGAGGTATTGGTGCATAGATATTTAAACGTTCTTTGCTGTCTTCTCAGTCATCAACTTAGTATTTTGTAAGTCCAGTCCACTCTCTAGCATGTTTTTTTTGTCTTTCTTTAATATTTTGTAGGTGATTGTTTTATTTTAAAGTGTATTGCGGGAACCACGAATGTACTGATGTACTGTCGAGCACTTACCAATTACCGTTGAACACATACCAATTACCGTCGAACACTTTCCAATTACATAAAGTAAGATAGTAAAACTTAGCAATTATTAAGAACTTTCACGAAGTGCCCGTACGAAGGAGAAAATTGTCGTTTAATGGCAGTTGACTTTAGTGCGAAAAGAGAAGGATAATTCGTAAATATCAGAATAAGAGAAAAATTCAAAAATATTCTGGCATAATTCAAAAATGAAATCTTGAATATTGCACTTTCTGATAGATTAAATTGTATAAGAATAATTTGAATTGTTATAAAAATTTTAGACGAAATCATAGCCTCTACTCGAAAGACAAATGTCATAGTCAAGCATCTAGATTTGGCATCTTTG
The DNA here is from genome assembly GCF_032884065.1 of Artemia franciscana. Lineage (NCBI taxonomy): Eukaryota > Metazoa > Arthropoda > Branchiopoda > Anostraca > Artemiidae > Artemia > Artemia franciscana. The sequence goes on from NC_088870.1 coordinate 32,217,731, forward strand.
AAATCTGTTCGTGCCTTTGCCCATGATATATTAAAGACCGAAAATCGTCTCGATATTTTAATCAACAATGCTGGATTGGCGGCCCTTGGACCTGAGTTGACTGAAGATGGCCTAGATAACCAGATGCAATCAAATCATTTTGGACATTTTCTTTTGACTAATATGCTTCTTGGTAAGTCTTTATCTTCTTTCTTCTTTAGTTACTTTAACATGACTTCAGTTTTATTATAACAAATTCACATTATTGAAATTATTACATCAGTCTTTTCTTGTTATAACTCCTCAGGGCTGTCATCCAGCTCTTGAAGCATCTATGTCTTGATTATACCAAAGCAAAATGTTAGGCTTGCTCTAACGAAAGCTTTTTGTAAAATCAGAGACTCGAGCCTGAATATCGTTATATTCTACCCTGCTGGGTTCATACCACGAAATAAACAGATAAAGTAATCCAAAAGAGTATCTACCTGGATTACTATTTGCTATTTTTGAATCATGCTCATAAGTAATTTCAGTTGGAGAATGTGTGATTTTATCCGGAGATTTTTCTGACAGACTATACGGTGTAAGATTATTGTAAGATCCTCTAGGTTTTGAAAATGTCCTTGTTTCAAACCATGAATAAGTAGACGCAAGGGCTGTATGCGCCTGTTCAACAGCAATATGTTGTCTATATTGATGTACGCCAGTGAATGTTGGAAACTCAACCAACAACTTGAGAAACGTATCCTTGGATTCGAAAACATTTGCTTTCGAAGGATCCTCAAAATCAGTTGGCATCAGAAAATTACCAATAGGGAAATCCGGCTGAAAACAAACCAGCCCATAGTGACCGAAGTTTTGAAGAAACGAAGATGGACATATTTGGGTCATGTTCTACGCATGCCCGAAGACAGACTGCCCTCAAGAGTGTATCAATGGCAGCCTGAAGGAAGATGAAGACGAGGCCGACCAAAACACACACTGCGGAGGCAGTATGATCGGGACCTGAAAAAGGCAAAAATTTCCCTCACTCCGCAATGGGAAGATATCACTGCAGCCGCACAGCTTCATGATGAATGGAGAGACTTTGTCGACACCCTATGCGCCATCGATGGCTCAGGAGGATCTAAGGTCTAAGGTAAGGGCTGTATTGCATCCATTGTATTGTCTTTGTTGAGAATTTAATTTGCTTACTGTACTTTTCCGTCAGTAATTTACTGATGATGTGATCTTATTGCTCTACTAAAATTAGCATGAACGAGTCACATTCTTTGAAGTTTTACATGCATCGTCATATGTATTGTGTACGTATACATGAACTTTATGGCAGACTGCCTCGAGATTTATTAAATCATCTTTGTCTAACTAACTCATTGCATAAGTGTTTCTGACACTATTCGGTATATTTTATGAAAAAAAAAAATTAAGGGAAGTGGTGAAGTGAGTGACTTTTCTTTTGTTTCGAAGTTAATTCATGATATTGGTGGAGATACAATAAACAGTTTTGCTTATTTATAGTTTACAGCTTCTAAAAAATATCAATCAGTTCAGGCTACACTTTTATTCGATTTTTTTTTTAAAGTTTGGATCTACCAGAAATGATTCACATCTAAAGATCGCACCAAAACTGAGTCATTATCAAAGCTCATTATCAGTCATCATCAAAACATTATCTTGGCCAAACTATAAGCTTTCTTCGTGTCTCCTAATGGTTGCATTTGTTTTTTTTCTGTAAGACGAGAAGTAGTACTATTGTTCATATGAATGGTAATTCTACGTGACTTTTGATCTTCTACGCGGCTGAAACCGCCGCGAACCCTACGATAGGGTTTTCGAATATTTAAATACGGGACGTTGTTTACATGTTTGAATGTACTGATACATTGTATACAAATACGAAAACAGAAATTTTACAATATAAAATCTCTGAAAACCAAACTCCTGGTAACACTTGCCTCCCCCTTCCCCCCTCAGTAATATTCCTGGTGAAGCTCCTGATTCCACGTCACCTTTTTCACTTCTGTGGTGGTAGGCAGGTTAATATAACTTTTTATGCTACATAGGAAAAGACAGCCGCAATGGGAGTTGCACCATTACCCCGTTCCCCCCAACAGCAATAATAAAGGTGCAGACCAATATAATCCTTAGGTACCAAGAAGGATTGTACGTTCATGTATAACCCCCTCCCCCAGCCCTAAAATTCCTTCTATATTTGTCTGAAAGTTCAACGAGAGTTAGGATGTTTCGGTATTAAAACGTATGCACCTGCCCCCTCCATGGCTGGGGAATGACCCACCGCACCTCTTTCTTAATAGTTGCGCAGTTACATACCTCTTTGTATAGTTTTATGAAATACGGAGCTAATCAGTTTAGTTAAATGAAGCTTCAAAATGAATGTCGGAAACATTTTTCTTCAATAAGAAGGGAGGTATCATCTCGCAGCACCCTTATTTGGGCTTAGTGTAAATGGATGAAGATGACAGATTAAATCCCACCCCCTTTCCCTTATTCCTCTTTCTGTTTTTCTGAAGGACCATGGAGAGTTAGACAGTTTGGGCATTGAAATGCACGATTTTAGGCACCTGGCTGCCCCCCGCCCATCCTTCGTAATAGCTAGTGCGTAATCATGTATCGCTAAACAAATTTTGTGAAATTCTAATGAATCTAACTAGTTAAATCTTGCATTAAGGTAAATGTCCATATTAAGCATTTATCTTGTATGGACTACATGGCTTTTCCAGAACGTATGTGCTATTATGTGGACGAACTAACTCGGTCATCTTTGAGACAAAATTGTAGTTTGGTGCCACAAGACGGCAGAAAACGATGCTTTTCCATGGTACAATCTTATTGGTCAGTCAAAAAGGGCACTATACCTTTAAATTCCGTTCGAATGAGCCCTATTTCGGTCTTCTAGGACCATTAGTTCGATGCGATCACACCCGAGGAAAAGAAAATTAACACGTATCTGTGATTTTTCTTCTTAGAAAAAAAGAGAGTAAGATTCCACTTTTTTTTTATATAGGAGCTCTGGTTGAATCATTTAGAACAGGTTTTGTTTATGTAGTTTCCACTAGAAAGGGCCACATTATTTTAAATTGACCTGGACGTTCAAATCCCAGGCTATCCAAAAAAGCCACCTATAAGGATATAAGACGTACGACAAAAATGAATGAATAAGAAGAAAGAAAAATATAAAAAATAATTAAGAAACCGAAACGATTGTGATTTTTAGCCTTTGGTTAGAACTTATTCAAAGATATCAATAATTATAAAAGAATAGGTATAAAAAATAGTATCATTCCATTCTAATAAATATAATTGAAAGGACCAAGTGGACGGAAGGCTCGTTCAATGAAGCCATTTTCAAAATTTGTATTGGATTCCACTATTCCACAAGCTTCACAGATATGGAATTTTTTCTCGTTTTGTCTGTTCAAGTGCATATTTTCTCATGAACTGTGCAAGACAAATAAGTAATATTATTTGCTCTCTCCATTTACCAGTTTTAGTTACAGTTTCTTGTGATTTTCACTTGTTAAACTAGGGATAAATACTTTAGAATGACAGAAAAACTTCGTCATTGAATTGCTACTAATCTTAGTTTTAAGCTAATTAACCTTTCGTTCACCATTTGCAAAAAAAAAACGGAAAAAAAACATAGCAGCTGTGTTTGTATTTTTTTCAAACTTTTTTGATGTTTGTTTCATGAATTATATCGACCTGTCTTGTTAAACAATTCAAATACCTCACATTCAGTTTTCCGATTATGTGCAAACTCTCTGGTATATTGGCTTTATGATTGATAGAAATTGTTAAGTGCATTTTTATTACTATTTTTGTTTTACCGTTTATGGAATGCAACTTTTAATGGCAGTAGTGATTATTTCTAATTGAAATCGAATTTATAGCTACGACCCTGAATGTTTTGGCTTGAAGTTTTCTTTAATTAATTTTCAACTGTAGGTGCGCTATCCTTATATCTGTAAACCTAAGAGAAAGCAAAGCTTTATGCCCAACTTCCCAGCTAATTTGCCTGATAGATAAATATAAATAGATATTTATTGTAACAAAAGCCTCTTTGGGCCATCGTTAAAAAAAATCTTTTACACACAAAACAATAACACATGATCTTAAAAAACATGCATAACAATAACAAACAAGAGCTAAGAGCTCATATGGCACTTGTGACGAGGCAAGAAGAGCTAAGAGCCAAGAGATCATATGGTATGAGCTCTAGCAAAATTCTATGAATCATTAGATTGATTTAAAAGGAAAATAAGAGGCTTAATGCCGGTCAGAATTTAAAATAAGAGATCTGAGTTACGATGTCCTTCTAAATATCAAAATTCATTAAGATCCGATCACCCACTCGTAAGTTATCAATACCTAATTTTTTCTAATCTTTTCTCTCCCTTTAGCCCCCCAGATGGTCGAATCTGGGAAAACGACTTTATCAAGTCAATTTGTGCAGCTCCCTGACACGCCTACGAATTTGCATCGTCCTAGCACGTCCAGAAGCACCAAACTCGCCAAATCACTGAACCCCCCCGAACTCCCCCAAAGAGATCAAATCCAGTACGGTTCCGTCAATCACGTATCAAGGACATTTGCTTATTCTATCCACCAAGCTTCATCCCGATTCCTCCACTCCAAGTATTTTCCAAGGTTTCCCCCTCCAACTCCCCCCAATGTCAAAAGATGTGGTTGGGATTTGAAATAAGAGCTCTGAGACATGAATTCCTTCTAAATATCAAATTTCATCAAGATCGGATCACCTATTCGTAATATAAAAATACCCCAATTTTCACGTTTTCCAAGAATTCCGGTTTTCCCCTCCAACTCCCCCAAATGTCGCAGGGTCTAGTCGGAATTTAAAATTAGAGCTTCCAAGCACAAGATCCTTCTAATATCAAATTTCATTAAGATCTGGTCACCCTCTCGTAAGTTACGATTACCTCAATATTTCCGGTCCCCCCAACTGCCCCCCCCCCAATGACACTGGATACGTTTGAGATTTAAATAATAGATCTGAGTTACGAGGTCCTTCTAAATATGAAGTTTCATAAACATCCGATCACTCCTTCGTAAGTTAAAAAACGTCTTTTTTTTATTTTTCAGAATTACCCCCCCCCCCCATAGAGCGGATCCGTTCCAATTATGTAAATTACGTATCTAAGACACCCCCCCCCCAACTACCCCAAAGAGAGCGGATCCGTTCCGGTTATGTCAATCATGTATCTAGGACTTGTGCTTATTTTTCGCACTGAATTTCATCCCGATCCCTCCACTCTAAGTGTTTTCCAAGATTTTATGTTTCCCCCTCCCCAATACCCCCCCCCAATGTCACCACACCGGTCAGGATTTAAAATAAGAGCTCTGAGAAATGATATCCTTCTAAATATCAAATTTCATTGAGATCCGATCACCCGTTCGTAAGTTAAAAATACCTCATTTTTTCTAATTTTTCAGAATTAACCCCCCCCCCCCCCAACTACCCCAAAGAGAGCGGATCCGTTCGGGTTATGTAAATCATGTATCTAGGACTTGTCCTTATTTTTTCCACGAAGTTTCATACCGATCCCTCCACTCTAATTGTTTTCCAAGATTTTAGGTTTCCCCCTCCCAACTCCCTCCCCCCTCCAATGTCACCAGATCCGATCGGGACTTAAAATAACTGTTCTGAGACACAATATACTTCCAAACATCAAATTTCATTAAGATCTGATCATTCGTTCGTAAGTTAAAAATACTTCAATTCTTCTATTTTTCCGAATTAACGGGACCCCCACTCCCCCCAGATGGTCAAATCGAGAAAATGACTATTTTTAATTCAATCTAGTCCAGTCCCTGATACGCCTGCCAAATTTCATCGTCCTAGCTTACCTGGAAGTGCCTGAAGTAGCAAAACCGCGACCGATAGACAGACCGGCAGACTAACAGAATGCCATAAAAACAGTACAGAATGTCCACAAAGTCTTGGTACATATGAATTCTGTTATTTTATTTATTTATTTTCTTTATTTATGAATGACTGCCAGACTGAATAATTGCTCTGTCTAAAGAAGAAAGAATCGAAATGATACTCTTGAGTAGACAAGAAAGGTGGTCTTGGCGCAAAATTACCGATTAGCTTGACTTTCGGCACCCTGATTTGCGACCTATTTATTCTACTACCAGCAGGAAACTGGTCACAAAGTTTAATGAGAAATGCAGTGTCTTGGACGAGCCCGGTTTCAGAAGATCAAAGACTTGAAACAAAACAAAAGAGTTTGTCATGGCCAAGTTTGGTGCTAGCCCAAAGAAATCTTTTGTCGGACATCCATGGAGTTGGGTGTTCCAAGGTCAACTATCCAGAAACTCCTGTTAGAGGAGAATTTCCATCTATACAAATTACAGATATTGCATGACTTAAATGAGGACGACCGTGATAGATGAATGAAGATGTCCGAACGGTTTTCAGATAAATGGGATGAAAATATCAATTTTACTAAAGATTTTTTCGATGTTCGGTGACGAAGCCCTGTCTTATGTAAATGGTGAGTCAACAGACAGGATCTTCAATACTAGTCTCAAGACAATCCACAATGGATAATTCCGTCCACACAGCAAGGCTGCAAAAAGCTGATGGCTAAAAAAGGTGAAGTGTGGCTTGGGGAAAGCTCATGTGCTAGGACTCTTCTCCATTGATGAACATGTAACTAGTGAGACTTATCTGAGAATGTTTAGAGACAAATTAATGGCTCAAATGGAGCGCCTAGGCAAGAATTTCTGGACTGACTTCAGCAGGATGGACCCCTGCCCATTTTGCTAGAACTCGTAGGGATTGGCTGAGTGGCACTTTTCTTTGTTGGACTCTAAGAAGAAGTCATTTGCAGTGGTCCCCTTGTTCACAAGACCATTAACCCCTTGATTGCTTATTCTGGGGTTTGTTAAAAGAAAAAGTTTACGCAATGTTGTAATTCTAAACCATTTGAAAGAACACATTATCAGTCAGTGTGCTGAAATCAATAGCAATGTACATCATTCAATTGGGTTCACCTGGATTTAGGAAGGCACACCTGATTATGTATTACTAATAATGGAAATCATATTAGAACATATGATTAAGTAAAATTGTTTTGTTCTATGAAAAATAAAATTTGGATGGACCTAGACTTCGTGGACACTGTACATAACGATAACAATAAAATAACATGACAGTTGTAAAATCAAAACCCATAAAACTACCTCACATAATTGCACGTAACATCGAACACTTTGTAGACGATATTATCATACTGATTCTGGTTTTAACAATTGCAAAATCAAAACACATAATACCATTAAACAACGTCACATAATTAAATCTGTTTTTCTTGTTCGATATGGCAGCCTACATTTATCAAGCAGTTTCATGTAACAGCTTATTTCTTTATGAATAAGCCTTTTCATCTGCAATGTCTATTTTAGTATTTTATATTATTCAAAATCACGATCACTGTTGTTATTGTGAAATCCAGAAACTTCTTAATTCAGAATACAAGTCCCAAGGATGCTGGCATTTTCCAAAATTTAGTCTGCCAACGAAAGTCTTGGTACTACCAAAGTCAGGCATTTTCACAAAAACTTGGCAAAGAATGAACTTCAAATTAAAATTTGAAATCCCACTGAAAGTATAGGTTCACATAGCTGGAAGTGTGGAGTAGGGAGGCTGATTTTTGGAAAACGCGTTTTTTGCAGAAATTTTGTTTGTTTGTTTTCTTAAGACTTTTCTGATGTATGGAACCTCTAATCCTAGTATGCAGGGTACCATGCATATACAGTCAGTCAAGAGCATTCGTAACCTTCCCCAGTCAGCTAACACATTTATCGGCCAAATAATTGTCCGTTTAATTTCCAGTGGGTACAGAATTTTCCTATGAAAGCCTGTAAACAGCATTTCTTCACCTAAGCTTACTTTAAGCCTTCTCAGGCTAGGTTTACCTCCTAATGTTCTTTATCTACTCATTGGTTGACTGACGAGCAAAGTAACTTTTCCATTGCCTTTTTACTGTTGCCCGAGGAAAGACCTCTTCCATTTTACGTCTTGTTTTTTAGGGGTTGTCTTTTTATTTAATAGCATTTTTTTTATTCTTATGGCACTGAGGACGGCTGAGTGACCGTTGGTGTACCCATGCACTCTGGGTTGAGGCTTACTTAAAGGCCCATTATATCGCATCCACCTTCAGCTCCACACCCCCAGAAAAAAAACCAATGATTAACTGGGGGATCAATGATAAATTTAGCCCCTGCACCTTTTCCTTATGTTTTTCGGTTGTGGGACTCTTCCTTTTTCCGCTAAATTCTCCATATTAACATTTAACGCGTATGAGATCTACAACCCGTATCTGCTCCTAACTGAACGTTCTTATACCGGATATCTCCTTGTTTCCATGGTCTTCTTACATTTTTGGCATAAAGGAGAATCTGACCTCCCTGTTCGGGGATGTGATTTCTGAAGATTCATATTCCTGTTATGGCTTCAGTCACCATTCGTATATTTGATCTTCTTAGCTGCAGATTATATTTAGTCAGCGTGGAGTTATGCTTGGAAATGCTTCTTTTGTTTAATGGCATCCTTCCTTTCCATGTTAATTTTGTTCTATTTTTTCAATGCTTTATTTCTTCACTGCGGCTTGCAAGGAGCTCTGAGGGATAGAGATGAGAATTTTTGGTGCCTATCCTGTTAAGGTTGTTGTAGCCTTACATTCTGCCATCTCCTTACCTTCGATCCCAGAGTTTTCTAGGGTCTATTTAAGAATAATTCGGTTTTTATGGCACTTGGTATTAACCAAGTGATTTAATTCGGAAAAAATAGGAAAAATGAAGTATTTTTAACTTACGAACGGGTGATCGGACCTTAATAAAATTTGATGTTTGGAAGGATATCGTATATTAGAGCTCTTATTTTAAATCCCGACCAGATCTGATAACATTGGGGGAGTTGGGAGGGGGAAGCTAAAGTCTTGGCAAACGCTTAGAGTGGAGGGATCGGGATGAAATTTGGTGGGAAAAATAAGTATAAGTCCTAAATATGCGATTGACATAGCCAGAACGGATCTGCTCTCTTTGGGAGAGTGGGGGGGAGGGTTAATTCTGAAAGATCAGAAAAAGTGAGGTATTTTTAACTTATGAAGGAGTGATCGGATCTTAATGAAATTTGATGCTTGGAAGGATATCGTGTCTCAGTGCTCTTATTTTAAATCCAGACCCGATCCGGAGACATTGGGGTGAGTTGGGGGGAACCTAAAATCTTGGAAAACGCTTAGAGTGGAGGGATCGGGATGAAACTTGGTAGAAAAATAAGCACAAGTCCTTGGTAAGTGATTGACATAACTGGAACGGATCCGCTCTCTTTGGGGGAGAGTTAATTCTGAAAAATTAGAAAATATCAGGTATTTTTGACTTACGAAGGAGTGATCGGATCTTAATGACATTTCATATTTAGAAGGACCTCGTAACTTGGATATTTTGATTTAAATCCCGACTGGATCCAGTATCGTTGGGGGGAGGTGAGGGGGGAAATCTTGGAAAACGCTTAAAGCAGAAAGATCAGGATGAAACTTGGTGGTAAGAATAAGCACAAGTCCAAGATACGTGACTGACTTAACCGGACCGGATCTGCTCTCTTTGGTGGAGTTGGGGGGGTTAATTCGGAAAAATTAGAAAAAATGAGGTATTTGTAACTTACGAACGAGTAATCAGATGTTAATGAAATTGGGTATTTAGAAGGATCTTGTGCTTTAGAACTCTTATTTTATATCCCGGCCAGATCCAGTGAGATTGGGGGGAGTTGGAGGGGGAAACCGAAATTCTTGTAAAACGTGAAAATCGAGGTATCTTACGAATGGGTGTTCGGATCTTAATGAAACTTGATATATAGAAGAATCTTATGTCTCAGATGCTCCATTTTCAATTCAAATTGGATCCGGGGACATAGAGGGCTGAAGGGGGGAAACAGAAATCTTGGAAAACGCTTAGTGTGGAGAGATCGGGATGAAACTTGATGGGAAGAATAAGCACAAGTTATAGATACGTGATTGGTATAATTGAAACGGATTCGTTCTCTTTGGGGGAGCTGGGGGTTGTTAATTTAGAAAAACTAGGAAAATTGAGGGCATTTTTGACTTAAGAACGGGTAACCGGATCTTAACGAAATTGGGTATTTTGAAGGAACTAGTGTCTCAGAGCTCTTATTTCAAATCCTGACCAGATCTGTTGACATTGGAGGGAGTCGGAAGGGAAACCGGAAATCTTGGAGAACGCTTAGAGTGGAGAGATCGGGATGAAACTTCGTGGGTAGAATAAGTAAATGTTGTAGATACGTGATTGACATAACCGGACTGGATTCGGTGTCTTTGGGGGAATTGGGGGATGGGGTTCAGTGCTTTGGCGAGTTTGATGCTTCTGGACGTGCTAGGACGATGCAAATTGGTAGGCGTGTCAAGGAGCTGCATAAATTGACTTGAAAAAGTTGTTTTCCCCGATTCGACCATCTGGGGGGCTGAAAGGAAAGGAAAAATTAGAAAAAAATGAGGTAATTTTAACTTACGAGTGGGTGATCGGATCTAAATGATTTTGATGTTTAGAAGGACCTCGTGACTCAGAGCTCTTATTTTAAATCCCAACCGGCAATAAGCTTCTAATTTTCCTTTTAAATCAATCTATTAGTTCTTAGAATTTACTAGAGCTCATACCATATGAGCTCTTAGCTCTTGTCTTTGGGTGTTAGAATATTCAAAGCTTCATAACGTTCTAATTCATTTTTTTGCTGACAATTCTGAAGAGCGTTAAGGGATGATTGGTTAACAGCTAAAATACGTAAAGTTCTGCCTGTACTTTCTTTTTGTTTCAATGCTCCTGCTTCTTATTTTATTTCAAACATTTCAGCCTAGAATGCCGTAGCAAGTCTTTTAAATGATAATTTATTGTTTATTTATTTGCGTCAGATGTATTCTAATATATTCCTATTCCAGTTCCCGATTTTCCATCAAATCATGAAAGCATCATTGAGTTACAGATGTGATCATGGCGTTTAATTTTCCCATTTCGTATCTGCTGCCAGTCTGTCTATTGACTACTAACCTGCAGCCTTACAGCAGTTTACTGCTTTTTCCTCCAGGTAATTTTCTATGGGCTGAAGTTCAGACTCATGGATCTTGGCTAGCATCCTCCAACCATGCAGATTGAAAACATTTGCACGATAAATATTTAGACAATTTGTGATATGTCTTGAGTTCTGCTCAATGGATTCTGACTGGTTACAGCTCTATTGGAATATTAGCATCAGATTTTCAATCAGCAAGTTCGGGTATCTCATAAATCAATATTGATGGAAATCAACCCCTATTTGTGGAATATACACCTTCTGCAAATTCTCATCTATGACGGAGCTTGAGGGTTTTCTGTGATTAATATTTAATCATTATGCACTAATAATATTATAATGATCATGAGTCAAACAGGTATAATACATGTCTGTCTTTACGAAGCTGGGGGATGGAACGTTGAGTTCTTTAGCTCTTACGATTTTTGACGTCAGTTTTTCCAGATATTGGTAGAGCTAAAAAAAATCAATCTGTTGATTTTTGTACTTGCCAAGTCGTTGGAAATTCAGTTCCTTGACTTTTGATTTCTCTAAACCTTGTGGTTTAGGGAAATATCGCCCGTTTTTATTTGAATGTCATTAAAAGAGCCAAAAAACCAGACTATCTAATACCTATCATTTTCCACTTTTTTTTTCGGGGGGGGGGCTTGACATTGCTCTATTTCATGCAAGGGCAATATATTAGATACTTGTTTTATACTTAATAATTATTGTCTTGTATTGCATGCTCCTTTTATAAATGCCTACCCTACTTGTACTTACTTCAAGAGTTGAAAGGATGTATTTTCAATCCGTCTATGTTTTTAAAATGCTGATCAACTGGTAGATGGATTGTTCGAAACCAAATCCATTTTGCATCATCAACATTTTTAATTTAAAATGACCGTTTTAGTTTAATTTGTTTGGCTATAAAAGAAACTATATAACTTTTCAGAAACCGCATAACTTTTCTGGTGCTATTTCAGTAGCTTGTTAGTAACTTATCTACTATTAATGGAACCAGCCACCTACACAAAGGGATATTGTTTGGCTTGTGCCCCTTCCGGTCAGTCAGGATTTTACAATTTTTCTTCCAGTAATTTTCGTAGAATCGCTAGGTTTCGGGCATTTGCTAAATTGCTCATATTGACCGAATCGTCCCCTCTTGGTCCGTGGTGTAAGGCCCCCGAATAAAGTTGCTATAGTTTTCTCCACTCTTATCCAATAATATAATACTTTGCTAGATAGTCTATGGTTTGCTACGACTCTCTGATATCTGATTATACGCTCCTAAATGTTTTTAACAAAATACAGCAAAACTTGTTGAAAGCACATAAAAACCCTCCAGCATTGTTTCCAGATATTGTAACAAATTGTGCTCTTTATCAAAAACTCAGAAAATATATAAAATTGGAATTTAGAGATTTGTTCAACCTCAAGACAGTATGTTAATGCCTTATAATTTTTAGAAGTTGCGCATTTAGTTCAGTTACATCTTCGTCCATTCAGATAGTTCTGGACAATAGCTAGTCTTGCACAGAAATCATAAAAGGTGTTTATCCATTATTCTAGCATTTTTTTTCTTCAGAAAATAGATTATGTGAAGAAGCAAAATCCAATATTTAATACTGAAAGACGAAAATTGACTAAGCCTTGAATGGGATGATATGTATGCAAGATATGTGATATCATTAAGCAATTTCAAATTGGAGGAGTAGTTATGTTTTACAGCAAAACTTAATATAATGCATTTTCACAGACTTCGAGCTGCTTTAAATGCAATAGTGAAATATATTGAGGACCATAAGTTGAATCAGTAAATGAAAAATGTATGTGATATATATTGTTGCAATTGTGTAATAAAAACGTTTTTAGATCGAAAATTTATTTTCGTGTTACGTATTTTCTTAGTATTTTACCATTTCTCTCTATATATGGATATTTCAGAAGTAGAACTCGACTACTCCTCTCTCTCTCTCTCTCTCTCTCTCTCTCTCTCTCTCTCTCTCTCTCTCTCTCTCTCTCTCTCTTTCTCTCTTTCTCTAGAAAAGAACATTCATTTTATCAGTAGTAAGTCAGTTTCAATTTGACGGTGAGAGAGTCAACACTGGAAAAAATGTTCTAAACATGTCCACTGTGCATGTATACAGTGGATGGCTTTTCATCATGTAAGAAATGTACAATAGTTGACGAGTATGATGAAATGTTTAGATTATGCAATCCTTGTAAATTGCATAGAGGATATGCAGTACAAGTTCAAGACTCTAATTCCTGTATTGAGCTTGGTGCGCTGGATTCGAGATCCCTTGTCTGAGAGGACGCGGGTTCGAATCCCAGTTTACCCAATTCTTCAGTTTGGGACGGGGGTCAGTGGCGTGACTCTGTAAGCTTAGCCAGAGTCGACCCAGCTCTAAATGGGTACCTGGAGAAATCTGGGGAAGGTAAACAGGAAGGGTTTGCGAAAGCACAGGATGGCTGGCCCCAATCCCCCCCATTGCACTTCATGGCTGAAGGGCCAAGAAACGGAGACCAGCACCGCCGGTACGGACTTTAAAGTCTAATGCCGTATCCTTTACCCTTTTTTTCCTTCAATTGTAACTATGATAAATCTGATCAGTGGGAGACTACCTATCCCGGTATGATTGGAAAGAACCCTAAACGAGATTTTAGTTTATTCCCAAGAGACTGGTATCGTCATGGTTTTAAATTGTTTTGGGTGGAAAAATCAGGTCTACGCTTCAACTGTTGGAATAACAAGCAAATTTGGCTTCCACATCATCGTTGTGAAGACAATAGCTACTATGATTATAAACCTACTGATTTTTATATGGCTGTTACAGAAAACGATTCTTCATTCAAAAACATTGTATGTGATATTGCTTCAAATAAGCAAATTGAAACGCGTAAGTTTTACAGTATGAATGAAAATAGTATCAGTGACTTGACAAAGAGATACAATATGAGTGAAGTTACATTGTACTGTAGAAAATGTGACCCTGACTTTGCACATCAAGATCACCATGCACTGAATTCAGATGATCTACTACTATTAGTTGTTCTCGACAGCTACCTATACGCAGAAGAAGAAATCTAAGGAGGGGAAAAAGTAATTTTTTTCTGTATATACATTTCTTATTTGTAAACAAATTTACAATTATCTTTATTACATTTTATTCGTAGGTCACTGAAATTAATATTATACAGATATGAAAGTATATTCTCTACTAAGAAGTCATTCAGGCGAGGGCTGTCTACGTATATGCTTAGAAATTCATTGTAATTATAGCCACGACATCGGAAAACGAGATATAGTAGTGCATGAAAACAGCTTTTAGTCGTTAAATCCTGTACTCTCTTCTTGTTATGAATAATAGTATTCCCACTGCTTTCAATAAAGTTGTTTGTGTTAGGATTGTAGAATGCACATAGTAGGCCAAGAGGATCAAAAATTTCTATATTATTTACTGTTTGAAAAATGCATCGCCAATGACCTGTCTTTGCGGTCGATGGACTACTATTAAGAATGCTAATGATAATGTTAACACTAAACTTTTTCATGGAAATCCGATGGTATACAATAAGATTTGTATTTGGACATGCACACAGACACACACAGACACATTGTGAGCAGTTCCCCATATTGGTTTCGAAAACCCCCTTAAGAGTAATTAAAAATGGGTCTTGATACGAATGATTTTCTCATCATTGCCCTTCCTCTGAAATATATTATGCGCCCTCCTCTCCTTCTTATAAGACTGACATGAACCTATCTAAGAGTGAAAGTATAATCTGACAGTGGGTTCTAAGACGTTTTCCTCTGTATCCTCTATAGTAGAATTGCCCTAAAAGTAGGTTATGATCCAAATTCTGCCAATTTTGAAAACATGTCGATGATTATAGGTCTTATCAAGAAATCAGCACCGAGTCGTATCATTAATGTAGCTTCTGAGGCTCATCGATTTCCAAGGAAGCTGGATTTTGACAACCTGAATTTCAAGACTGATGGCAAAGGCTTATTCAAAATTTATGGGGTGACAAAGCTCTGCAATGTCTTATTTACTAAGGAATTGGCTTCCCGATTAAAAGGAACTGGTAAGTCTCACGTTGGTTCAAAACCTTATTGACTTGAATTTATTTTACTGTCAGCACAAAGCTTTTCTATTTTAATTACAGAAATGACCCCCCCCCCCAAAAAAAAGGGAACCTATTAGAGATAATAAGATAAGAGATCTGCTCAGAAGTCAATCTAACACCAAGTTTCTTCAAAATGCCTTAAGAAAGAACAATGAAAAACCACCAAAAGTTAAGATAAGCATACAAAACTAACCAGTTAAGCTGTAAGTTGGATTTTATTACATCATTTGTTGTCTCTGAAACTCATGTTTGTCCTGTAAAAAGTTATTTCCCTAAGATTTGCTTTAATGCTGTGCATTAGTTGGACTTATCTAAATGCCATTATTACACATCTAAATGACAAAACTACATATACAACTACAACCCACGATCATACTGATCAGTTTGTTAACGACATTATAAGTGAATTTATAGATTTAAAACAAAATGGTAAAATTACTCCACAATTATGTAATAAATTTTTCCCCCGAGGCAGCTTTTGTCCATAATTTTATGGTCTACCAAAATTAAATAAACAAGGAATTCCTTTAAGGCTCATCGTAGCTTGTTCAAAAGCCCCGCCTCCAATGTTGGAAAGTGTTTATGCATAGCCTTCGAACCTTTGCTTATTTCTCAAAAATCTGACATATGTAATTCGGTAGATTTAGTTAAAAAACTCAAAAACGTAAATATCTCAGAAAATACAATAATCAGTAGTTTTAGCATTGTTTCTATGCATACAAATGTTGATGTAGCAGTATCTGAGCAATTATTAGAGAATAAAATAAACAAAAAGTATCACTTTATAGACGTTCCAGCAATAGGATTGGATTGCGACGTCTTAATGACCTTCGTTAAACTTTATAACCAATTATTCAATGTATTTTCAATTCCGTGATTCTTTTTACCTGCAAGTAAAGGGCTTACCCATGGGCGTGCCTCCCTCCGGGTTACTGGTAAATATTTATGTAGAGTATATTGAAAATTGGGCGTTAAATTCTGATCTGGCTTGTGAATGGTTAAAGTTATTATTATTTCAGCTAACAAGTATTTTTAAACCGATTATTTATGTTCTGTTGTTTTATTTGTTTTTCAAAATTGCACATATGCACATTTCTCCATTAAGTTAACTTAAAATGGTGAGAAAACTAGTTATGTGCAAAAGAAGGAAAACAATACGAAGAGACCACTAATAACTCTCATCTTAATTCTTCCTTTCCTTTTTTTGAATGAGGTTTTTCTCCGGAGTAATTTGTGTTACAAATACCTGCACAAAGAAGAAAAAAAAGGGAATCTTGCCTACTGCATGAGTCTGAGGGACATTTTCCCTGAATTTGTAAGATTTTAGAACTCCTTCCCTTCTGAAAACCTGATTACAACCAATAAGTATTCTTAAATAATTACAATAATTAAATAAACTATTGCGATTATTTTCAAGCTACTAAATAATGTGTTGTTTTATGGTTCTCAGGTACTATTGTCTTCTGTTTACACCCGGGTTCAGTAAAAACCGACGTTGGTCGTAATTGTCCTTTATGGCTGAAGTGTATAACTTGGCCTTTTTGTACGCCTTTCTTTAAGGTCAGAATTGCACGGTTTAAGTGTTATCGCAGTTTGAGATGTAGTAATCAGATTGTTGGCTTCTGCAGCCTGGCTTTGTTTTGTAGTGTTATTAATTTTGTTGTATATTTGTTCGTGTCGGTTCAGACTTTTGCTTTGGTAACAATAGTTATATGTCAAAGTTTATGGGCTTTGCCTGGGAATCAGTGTAAAAACTGGATCAATAAAATAACGGGAATCAATAAAAACTTCTGAAAATTCTTAAACATAGGTGGTGAATGGACTTTTTGAATTTGACAATACGAACAGAGGCATATTCCCAAGGTCATTGTAAATTTAGACAGTCAAAGCAAGCAGGGCATTTCTGATGGAACGGAACCTCCTTGTTGTCTTTGAAATCTAATAACTTTAATAAAACAAATATATCGTCTGTGCTTCAAAATGCAAATAGTTTTTGGGAGTAAATAGTAATTGTAAGAATGCGCAGACTTTACCGCTTGGGTCAGTCGTAAAAAAAAATTGTATCTCATAAGGCTATTGGAAATATCTAATATTTCACAGAAAAAGCCTTAATTTCGGTCAGTAGCAAGTTTCCTCATTAACACTAAATGAGGTGATAGGATAGTTAAAGCAAGCAGGGCATTTCTGATGGAATGGAACCTCCTTGTTGTCTTTGGAATCTAATAACTTTAATAAAAACAAATATATCGGCTATGCTTCAAGACTTATCCGCTTGGGTCTGCCTTAAAAAAAATTGTATCTCAGTGTACCATAAGGGTATTGGAAATATCTAATATTTCACAGAAAAAGCCTTAATTTTGGTCAGTTACAAGTTTCTTCATAAACACTAAATGATGTAATTTAATAAAAACAAATATTTTGGCTATGCTTCAAGACTTCCGCTTGGGTCAGTCGTCAAGAAAAAAATGTATCTCAGTCAGTGGTGGATCCAGGTGGGGGGGGGTGCCCCCTTAAGGCAGTGGCGGATTTGTGGCTGGGACCGCTTTCTGCGGTTGGACTTGGGACGAAAGTTATTTTTGTAATTGGTTTTAGTAGTTGAGTTTTTAGTTATTTTTTAATTGCTAAGACTGTTTCTTTTCACAAACAAATTTGAAACTAAGTTTCGGTTACTTTGTGTGCTCTCTGTTAGATTTTACTGCTAAGGCATACCGCCTAAAAGTACTTATCAAGGGAATATGTCTGTATTACGACAAAAGCCAACTGGGAGGCGAAAATCTTTATTTCGTTATAACAAGGAGGGGAAATTTAAAATACCTACTTCTTTAGGCTTTCGAATTGATCTTTCAGGATTGTTTTGTTACAATGGGGATGAAAAACTTAATATTTAAACTTCATTTTACTGTAAAAAATTTGTTTTCGGGTCTTGCTATGGAACAGAGACAAAGAAATTGATATCATTACTCTTTTTGGCTGTCACAAAATCTGAGTTTGCTGTTTTTACGAAGTGGGGTGGTTTTTACAACATTGTTGTTTTTAAGGGGATTTTAGAAAGTAAATGTATGAGAAGTGCAAACATATTATTAATTTATGTTTCGGGTTTTCCTGAGCAAATGGTGGCCACTTTACAACTTATTTTTATCTGTTTACACCTCTGCATAATATGACACATCACCTCTTCAGTTCATCCTAAAACATTAAAATAAAGGCCATGCTTTTTTGAAATACCTAAACTTTAATAAAGGTTCATATAAGTATACACTTAAAACTAAGTATATGAGTCGAAATACTCCTTCAAAGGTTGGAGTAGTCATTTAAGAAAAATAGATTTTCAAAAAATTGTTTATAAAAGAAGGCAAATGATTGTATGTTTACTTTTTTTTTCTAACCGGTATAGAAGGGTGTCTGACATGTCAGTTTGAATCAGTGGAATGACATCGATTCTTTTTCAAACGTTTACCAATGAAATGTTGAAAAAAAAGTTGAAATTCACACCACTTGGTGTGTAATTCACACCACGGAAATGGAATGCAACTAAAATATTATTTTAGAGTTTTTCACCTTTTCAATGCCAACTAGTCACAAAATATAGTTATGTTTTTGTGTAGGGGTTGCATATATTTGTTCATGAAATTGTATAAACTGCTATATATACCGCTCAGGAATTTTATACTTATTTTGATACATGTTATCCAATCATATTTCCCCAATTGGTTGTTTATAAATGAAAATTTTTACAGGACAATTCTCTTAATTAATGCTAAATCTGAGCTGATATTCCATAAACGCTCATATTGAATGTCTGGAAATCTCTAGATAAAAAAAATATAGGAATTTACCATTGCTTGAAACCCTGAGAATTTAAAACACCAATCTATACCTATCAAATACAAAATAACAAACACGTAATTATTTATTTTTTAAGAAGTATTTCGACTCATAAACAAAGTTTGAAGCACATACCAAGAAGCATCTTTATTGAAGTTCATATTTTTCTGACGATTTTGGTCTTCATTCGAATATTTTAGGATGAATAGAATAGGAAATACTAACGAAGAGCTCTAAACTGACAGAACTCTAGACTGACAGCACTAGCCATTACAAACGTTCAGAAATATTTAGCTAGAGATTGGCCGTGTAATAAATAGATATGGCTGGAGTAGAAATAAAGAAATAGACTTTTTCTTATAAAACTGTGAATTCTGTAATTTAAGCAAAATGTAGCGAACTTTAAACAGTGGAAAGATACGCTACGTTGTTACGAAAAGGGAAATTTTGATTGATAGCTTCTGATTTTTCATCAAGGCTGACACTATTTATTAAAATATTATTTTTAAAAAGAAATAGAGACTAGTTAATATTTTATTACCTGTACTTAAAACCCTCGTTTTAAATGTCTTCTATCTATTTCTGCCTCTTTGTTCTATTATTATTGTTACACCCCTAAAAGAACTAATATTTAATGTTTAATACATCTTTTATGAATATAAAAATTTTATCTTACTCCTCATTTCTTACTCTTCATTGTTATCATAATTACTAAACGATGCCACAAAGTTAGGCGACAAAATAAATGGTTTGACCTTTTTTTTCCTTTTAAATTGCTGGTATTTCTTTGTTCGTATGTTTATCGAAGCAACCTATTATGCGCCCCTCGCTAAAGAAAGTCCTGGATCCGCCCCTGATCTCAGTGTACCATAAGGCTATTGTAAATAACTAATATTTCAAGGAAAAAGACTTAATTTCGGTCAGTTACAAGTTTCCTGATAAGCACTAAATGAGGTAATAGGGATGCTAAAACCAAATGATTAACCTTCAGTCTACTAAAACTTTTTGTCCAATTGCAAGTTTGCTCTCTGAATGTTGTTGGAAAATGCTGAGGCCACGATTTTGAAGCCTTATTTTCCTCCTATAAATGCTGAGTGTTAATTTTCAAACAGTTCGTGGTAACGAATTGTAGTAAGGAGCGACCCAGCTGAATAGTTACTGAAACTCTAAAAAACGGCATTTTAATACAAATAGATATTTCAGAAGAATTGGGTTTTTAGGCTGATTTTAAATATATAAGTTTCATCAATTTTAGTCTTAAACATCAAAAGTTAGGAACCTGAGAAAATTTGCCTTATTTTCGAAAATATGAACAAACACACCCTAAAAGTCATAGAAGTTTAATGAAAATCACACTATTAGATTCAGTTGTTCAGAGAACCCTATCGTAGAGGTTTTCAATCTCCTATCTGCAATAATGTGGAATTTTGTATTTTTTGCCAGACGACAGATTACGGATGCGTGTTTATTTTTTTCCCAGGGGTGATCATATCGAACCAGTGGTCCTAGAATGTCATGAGAGGGCTCACTTTAACGGACATTAAAATTTATAGTGCCCTTTTTAAGTGACCAAAAAATTGGAAGGCTACTGGGCCCCCACCCACGCTCATTTTTATCCAAAGTCACCGGATTAAAATTTTGAGATGGCCATTTTGTTCTGCATAGTCGAGAAAATCTAATAACTATGTCTTTGAGAACGACTTGATCCCCCACAGTCCCCAGGGGAAGGGCTTAAGTTATGAACTTTGCCCATTGTTTTCATATGATAATGATTATTGGGAAGTGTCCAGACGTTTTCAGGGGGATTTTTCCGAGGGGGGAGGGGATTATGTGGGAGGATCTTTCCATGGATACATTTTTGATGAGGAAGAGTATTTCCATAAGGGGGTGGGGCTGAACTTTTCAGCATTATTTACAAAACAATGAGAAAACAAATAAAAAGACAAATTTTTTCAACGGAAAGTAAGGAGTAGCATCAACACCTAAAACGCACAGAAATTATTACGTATATGGGGGGTTCGTCTCCTCCTCGATACCTCGCTCTTTACTCTAAAATATTTTAATAATTTTAAAAGAGCTATTTGTTTTAATTAAACGGCCTTTGAGATTTTGGGGTCATTCCTAAAGAATTGGAGCAAAATTTGAACTTTAGTGTAAAGAGCAAGGTATTGACGAGGGGGTGAACCCCCTCATATAATAAAAATATACGAATATAGAAGTTCGTTACGTGAGTTAATTCGTAAGTTATGTACATTTATTGCTAATAAAAACGTTACTAAAAATTACTAAAAAATAAAATTAAAAATTGTAGTGGCCTTTTGAGTGACCAAAAAATTGGAGGGTACCTAGGCCCCCTCCCCCGCCCTTTTTTATCAAAATTATCCGATCAAAACTTTGATAAAGCCATTTAGCCCAAAAAAAAAAATGCAAATTTCGTCTTAATTATTTATGTACGGTGAGTCAAAATCAAAACATGTATTAATTCATAAATTTTCAGAAGTTAAATAAAAAAACAAAACAAAACAAGTTTTTTTAACTGAAAGTAAGGAGCGACATTAAAACTTAAAACAAACAGAAATTATTCCGTATATGAAAGGCTATCCCCTTCTCAACGCCCCGTTCTTTACGCTAAAGTGTGACTCTTTCTCACAACTCAATTTATTAAAACAATAAAACACCTAAGCCTAGGCTAAACAGCGAGGCGTTGAGGAATGGACAGCCGCTTTCATATACGGAATAATTTCTGTATATGAAATGGAACATATACGGAACATAGGACTTGCCACTGAGGATTTCAAATCGTGATTTTTCCACTTTAAAGCATTATATAGTGGACAAACTTACTTCTCAACGATAATTTAAAACATACGGAAGGTTAAACATTGTGACTTTTGCATTCTACTGCTGTAGAATCTAGTGAGCATCTGAGCATGCTAAGGAAAAATATGTGATTCTGTGGCGGTAACTTCTTATTTTATGAAGTTGTTGGCCTTCAAGGTGTTTTCCAAGCCAAACCATTTTTTTCTTCATGTCTGACCCAGAAACGTTTTTGTATTGTTAGAATACGACTATTTATCTTCTATATAGAGAGATTTCTTGATTATATTTTCCTTACAAGTCGTTATTAAATTTGCATTTTTTCTGAAAAATTAATTTTTGCATCTGTGGGGTTTATTTGAATTATTAAGCGTCCAAAAAAATCTAATTTCAAAAAGTAAATGGGGCTGCTTTCCTGCAGTTTTCTTAAAACCAGTAATAACAGCTTTTTGTCGACTAACTCCACATGCTATAGTTGTCAGCTTGGTCTCACGGGTCTCGTAAATGGATGATCTTGTGGCTGAAATCATAACGTTATTTTTCCATTTTTTTTTCAGTATATCCTTTTTTTCATTCCCATTTATGTTTTTCTATAGTAACTTTGCAAAAAAAATTCAGATTTCTCACATGAACAGTTTGAAGTTTGCGCTGGATAAATATAAAATGAAATTGTGGGTGCTTTATCTCCGATAAATAGATGAAGTCTAGAATAGAGAAAGATTGATCGCCCTACACATAACTGGATTTACGTAAAAAAAACCTTTTGTGACTTGGTTCCGTTCGCCTATAAACTTTGATTATAGATAAATCAATATAAAAGTTCCAGCCTATAAAACTTATATGTAGTATTGCTTTTGTCTCAAAGGCAAGTTGCAGGTTTTGATTTTAAATCTTCGTTATCTAGTGGGAAAAAATCCCCAAAATGTTTTGTGTTTGCTTATGAGCTTGGGTATGAAGGAAGTTACGAAGGGGAATTGAAAATCGTCCTATTCGATTTGACTTTAAAACCGAAATATTTATTGCCTATTTATTGGTATCAACCAGTATTTTATAGGATGTCCTTGATACTGTATCAAACATTCTGTGAAAATCATCTCGTGCTAATAACAACTGATACCCTAAAAAAATTTAAATATGCAGGAGTTATTAAGTTTGAAGTCACTGATTAAAAGCTAGTAATGTGTTGAAATTAGCCTTATTTTAGGAAATGGGAACATCACCATAATGGACAGTGATCTGAATGAAAGTTTAACACTGTCAATTTCAGCATATCAGATAATTATTTTGCAGAAGTTTCAAGATCCTATTAAGAAAAAGGCAAAATTTCATTTTTTTTTTTTTGAAATGATGGTCGTGGGTGCATTTTTTTTCTTTTTTTTTCAGTGGTGGCAATGCAGTGACCCTAAAAAAAGTCTTGGTTCACGTGACCAAATTCTGAAACTTTTACTAGTCTTTTTAAGCAGCTAAAGAGGTTGTGCCTGAGCAAAGTCGCATTTTCAGCAATTTGGTGGCGCAAGACAATTTGCTATCGAGAGGAAATTCCGAAATTGCTAATTGGTTTTGAATAACTAAAAAGCTATCTATTCAGCTTTCCAGTTTCAATTGTAATAATCCTTAAAGTCTCATTTGTCTCTAAACACAGATGCAGTCATTGAAAAATGAACTGATATTATACACCGTTTATCCCATCAAATATAGTAGCCACGGAGCATCACATAGCTATGCACCAGTTATTGAGGTGTATTACTTTATGGGTAGGAGGGGTGCTTAAGGCCTCAAAAACATTTCTTAGGGCTAGTTCTTCGGATGAAATCCATTAATGTTCCATAGAATTTGGATTTAACCCCTGTCCTCACTTTAGAGAGAGATGCGATACCTTTATTGATCAATTCACAAAGCAACAGATCAAATTAAATAAACATAGCCACTACTAGAAGGTCAAATAACCCGTGTGTAGTGACTCAATTAATTAATTCCCATGAACAATAATATATAAATAAACACAAAAAAAAAAAAAAAAAGAGAAAAGACTAAATCCCCACACGGGATTTGCTCTCAACCTGCATCTCGGCCAGTTAGGAACTTTTTAACCTGTAATTTAAATGAAACAACTCATTCAGAGCCCGTAATGCTGGCCGGGAGGTTGAAATCATTCAATTAGTTTTACTAGCATTGACACTTACATTGACAGCATTGACACAATAAATAAGTCCCTTTTCCCGAAGCATTATTATGTAAAAGTCAAGCTTTAATGTATAGAGTGGGGCCCCCTTCACATAAGGTATAATCCTGGAAATGGTATCGAAGAACAGAATGAAATGAAGAAACAAGTTTTCCCAAAACTTTCTATGCCTAAATATTAATTTTTTCAATATCAATATAAATAAGTCACTCATTATATAAGCTCTTAGCTAGTCACAAAACATTAGATCCTGCCAAGAAAGCTAAGCTAGTATGTGAAGGGAAACAAGTATAAAAAATTTTCATCGTCAAATATGCTATAAATACTATTTTTATCGAGTAAAAACAAAATTTGCGCTTTTTTTCTTGTATAAATCGTGTACTGTTTTATTGTGTTTGTCGGAATGTGTGATGGGATGTAGTATCTGAAATCTTACCTGACACTTTGAAGATTCTATTAGTGCAGTTTTATAACGTAACAGATGAGTTTAGTCTGGACGAAAGGGAGTCGTGTAAGCTGTTCGAGATAGTGTACGACTATTTCTCATTTTTAGGAGTTATTACATTTTCTTTACATCCTGGTGTAATTAAGACGGAATTCAATCGCTATTTGCCTAAATATATTGGATCTACATTGGACTACATTCTTACTCATATGTCTAAGGTAAAACAATTATACCAACAAAACCATGCATAATAATCAATTTTCTTTTTCTCTGAACTCCTTTTTGACAAGGCAGCCACTAACTTGAGTGATCTACCATGTTTGAACAATGCTTTAAGTATTAACCCTACTATCCAGACATTAATATACAAAAATTATCTAACTATTAGAAATGGTGATGGGACGAGGATAAACTAGTAAGATTCGTTCATATGGGAGCTTTGAACTGCATTAAACTTCATATAAGGGCTATCAATGTCAAAGAAGATATCATGTTCCGGTATTTCTATCTACAAATAAAAAAAAGGTAGGGAGATGGCTTTATCCTTGATCATCTCAGTATGTTGACTTTGTTGTTCCTTAGGTTACCCTGTTAATGATTATGGAAACCAACGTCTTTTATGGATAAATTAATTCTAGTTGTTCAAATTTTAGTTCACATTGTGATTTTGCACAGTTCACATCTTTATTACTAAAAGAAAAGCATTACCAGTATTAAAATGATGAAGATAATTTATAGTCATACTGGTCCTAGTTTTAAGTGTTGTATTAATGGTTTCAAGTTCTGTTAGTTGTGAATATGAAGTAGATTTTTAAAGGGGAAATTAGTTACTTTGTTGTCACTAGTTTTGGATCGTACTAGGTGAAAACGAAAGAACTGTCCTCACTAGATCTTCTTTAAATCTTTGGCTCCATTCATGGCAGCCTTCCCCTCTTTTATGTAATGTTTTTTAACCTAACCATGCTTTATTCAATCATAGATGTCTCTGCCTACTCACTGCACCCAGGAGCCGTCAAAACGGATTTTGGTCGCTTTGTTCCCAAGATAATCCAAGCATTTCTATGGATAGCAGCTAGTGGCTTTCTTAAGGTCAGCATGGCATTGTTGCATGTTTATACTATTTGGTAAAAGATGGGGCTTGATGAACTAAGCTTTAAAACTCGAAAACTCCGAAGTTAGGCATTATTTAGTATTCAGTTTATTCTAAACTTCTATATCCCTTTTAGTTTTACTCGGTATAATATGCTTCAATTCGACGTTCGTTGCGGGAAATAGTTTGATTGATCATAACTTCGCTGGAGTATTTCTAGGAGGTATCATATATTGATTGAAACAGGTCAATAAAATGAAAAATATAGGAAATTGTAAAGTGGATTTTCAAAATCATTAGATTTTTGCTGGGTCACATGTGAGAGTCATCTCTTCTGCTTACGCCTCTGGATTAATTTATAGCATTTGGATATGTTATATTCTACATATATACTGAAATCTCATTCGCATAACAAAAATATGGTCTTTTGTAATAGTATAATAGCCATCTTGATGGATGTATTAAGGCTTAAATTATTCATCAATTCTAAATATTTGTGAATTTACTTTGTTATATTTCAAGTGAAGGGCTGTCTAATCAGAAGTATTCTATATCTTCATTGTCTTGTGGCGGTAATATTTGTTTTTTATGTTTTTTTTTCTTTTTTTTTCTATGCCTCTAATTTCGGTGTATTGCAAGTAATTGGGGTAAGAGTCCAACCTCGTCGTTTTTCTGAATCTGTGGACCTCAGGATGGCTGATGACTATGATATCAAGTTTTTGAAATTTGCGCATGATTTTCGCCTCTGGCCAATAAAGGGTGGTTTTTGCTTGTCCTTGATAGTCTGTGTCCGAGAGGGCTCTCTGACGTTCTTCCCCGAAGCTCTCTTATCTTCAAGCTGTGTTTCTGCTCTCTGAAAAATATATTCATTTGATATTGCATAGTAAAATCTATAAATCTAAAAAAGAAGATCTTTTCCGAGGGTTCTTAAGTGAAGCCGTCCCTGATTACTAGCCGTTTTTGTTGTGATTTTGGTTGAGTTGATCATTTCATTTTCCTTGTTTGAGACTGCAATTGAGGAATTGTATGTGGAAATGTACCTGCTTGTTTTAAATCTCATTTCCCAGAAAATGGGAGCTTACCCTTTTAAGTGGGGTTCAAATACTACCAGGTATGCAAGTTGATTTTTAAGTTGGAGATTAAGTTATAGAGAATATCTTTCGTTCAATTGAAAAACGGTATGCCCACAGGGGGCAGATGTGACAGGAGCGTAAACAAAGGTATATAGCCTACATCACATGTAGGTTATCAAAAGCGAGCTTAAATATTTCGGAACTAAAACATGACATGCTAGTCAGCAAAGGGAATTTTAATACCTTTGGGAGGATGGATTAAAATTTGTGCCAAAACCAGAAAAGACACCAATATTACATTTAGAGGATCAGACTAATGACAGATGTCACTGAAACCTTAAAAGCTATGTGGAAGCATCTAAACGATAAACTTGAAGGATAAATGGCACTTGGTAGGGTGAGAGGGGCTGGAGTTTATAATTTGAAGACTCTTTTTAGAGATAGGTATTTAAAAACAATACGAAAACTTTTCTAATCAGGAGAAATATTTTGAATGTAAAATGATTTCACGATGTTGAAGAGCTCCAATTTTTCATATTATATTAATGTATTAATTAACGAAAACTTTCCTGATCATGAGGAACATTTTAAATGTAAAATAATTTCATCAGGTAGAAGTTGCATATACAATGCTTGCATTGGAAAAAAAAAAATTAAATTTGAACAATGAACGAATTCTCCGATTTTTGTATCATATTAATATATCAATTAACGAAACTTTCCTAATCACGAGAAATATTTGAATTTAAAATAATTTCACGAGGTAGAAGCTGCATATACAATGCTTGTATAGGGAAAAAATAAAATAAAATCAAACTGTTCGTGGTAACGAACTGTAGTAAGGAGCGACCCGGCTCAATAGTAACCAAAACTCTAAAAAATTGAATTTTGATATCAATAGCTACATCAAAAGAATCGCATTTTAATGCTGATTTTGAATATATAAGTTTCATCAAGTTTAGTCTTACCCATCAAAAGTTACGAGCCTGAGAAAATTTGCCTTATTTAGGAAAATAGGGGGAAACACCCCCTATAAGTCGTAGGATCTTAACGAAAATGACACCATCAGATTCAGCGTATCAGAGAACCATACTGTAGAAGTTTCAAGCTCTTATCTACAAAAATGTAGAATTTTGAATTTTTTGCCAGAAGACAAATCACGGGTGCGTGTTTATTTGTTTGTTTGTTTTTTTTTTTGTTTTTTTTTTTTTTTTCTTTTCCCCAGGGGTCATCGTATCGACCAAGTGGTCCTAGAATGTCGCAAGAGGGCTCATTCTAACGGAAATAAAAAGTTCTAGTGCCCTTTTTAAGTGACCAAAAAAATTGGAGGGCATCTAGGCCCCCTCCCACGGTCATGTTTTTCCCAAAGTCAACGGATCAAAATTTTGAGATAGCCATTTTGTTCAGCATAGTCGAAAACCATAATAACTATGTCTTCGGGGATGACTTACTCCCCCACAATCCCTGGGGGAGGGGCTGCAAGTTACAAACTTTGACCAGTGTTTACATATAGTAATGGTTATTGGGAAGTGTACAGACGTTTTCAGGGGGATTTTATTTTGTTTGGGGGTGGGGCTGAGGAGAGGGGGCTATGTTGGAGGATCTTTCCTTGGAGGAATCTGTCATGGTGAAGAAAAATTCAATGACAAGGGCGCAGGATTCTCTAGCATTACTATAAGAAAACAATGAAAAATAAACATGAAAACGTTTTTTCAAATGAAAGGAAGATGTAGCATTGAAACTTAAAACGAACAGAGATTATTACGCATATGAGGGGTTCTAAAAATACTTTAGCATAAAGAGCGAGGTATTTAGGAGGAGATAAATACTTGCTCTTTATGCTAAAGTATTTTTAGTAATTTCAACTATTTATTCTTTAAGGGGTCATTCTTAAAGAATTGGGACAAAACTTACGATTTAGTGTAAAGAGCGAGGTATTAACGAGGGTACAAATCCCCTCGTATACATAATAAAAATATAAGGTTATGAAAGTTTGTTACGTAAGTTAATTCTTAAGTTACGTATATTTTTTACTAATAAAAACGTTCGTTAAAAATTAAAAGTTCTAGTTGCCTTTCTAAGTAACCGAAAAATTGGAGGGCAACTAGGCCTCCTTCTCCACCCCTTATTTCTCAAAATCGTCTGATCAAAACTAAGAGAAAGCCATTTAGCCAAAAAAGAATTAATATAGAAATTTCATTTTAATAATTTATGTGCGGAGAGCCAACACCAAACATGCATTAATTCAAAAACGTTCAGAAATTAAATAAAAAAAACTAATTTTTTTAGCTGAAAGTAAGGAGCGACATTAAAACCTAAAACGAACAGAAATTACTCCGTATATTAAATGAGTTGTCCCCTCCGCAATCCCTCGCTCTTTACGCTAAAGTTGACTCTTTGCCACAATTCTACTTTTTAAAACAACTTAAAGCTTTAGCGTAAAGAGCGAGGGATTGCGGAGGGGACAACTCATTTAATATACGGAGTAATTTCTGTTCGTTTTAGGTTTTAATGTCGCTCCTTACTTTCAGCTAAAAAAATTAGTTTTTTTTATTTAATTTGAAAAATGAACGACATCGCAGATTTGTTTATATTATGTGGATGTATCAAATAAAGAAAACTTTCCTAATCATGAGGAATATTTTGACTATAAAATAATTTATGGGGTATACAATGCATATAAAGTGATTGCATAGGAAAAAAAAATTAACAGTGAACAAGATATCCCATTGATTATATTGTGTTAATTTAAAAAACGTTTTCCACAAGATAAGTTTTTCAAAGAAAAGCAAAGAGCCTCATTTAACCAAAAATGAGTAGAAATAAAGTCAAATAATATTACAAGCGTGAAACTACCTCAAATCAATAAATAAATGAAACCCGAAACAAACAGAAATTACAGTGAATAACCAAGTCAAACTCAAAACGAGCAGAAATTAACATGAGTAGGGCTGACACCTCTCATGCCTTCTGAAGATCAGAACTTGATTTGTACCTTACTGAAAGCTACTGCTCCTATTAGTAGGAACAGTAGTAGCAGTAACAGTGTCGTATAAGTAGTAATAGTAACTGCAGTAACAACAGTATTAATAGCAATGGTACCATGCACGTGTTGCCTTTCGGTCAGTTGAATATTCTCCTCATGATGCCCCAGAAGTTTGATCTTGATACGATAAACCATTCAAAAATATCGCTGATATGCCCTTTTGAAAATCTGTATGCACCTAGCATGTTTTGATTTAGTTTAACTTTCCCCTCAACGTTTCGTGAGATCTTCATTCAAATATCCTCATCGCTGGTAGTACTTGGTACAGAAGTAATGGTTGTTGTGTTTGTAGTAGTATTTTTCCTGGAAGTTCCAAATTTCGCTCCTGATTTGCGTTCTTTTGACAAATCCTATGCACATAACGTGTTTTGATTCAACTCAAAATTCTCTGAAAGGCTCACTGTTTTCCCTTCGTCTTTTTGGAAAGTAAAGGTCAAAGGTACCCATCTTTCTTGGTAACATGTACTATACATAAACAATTGAAAAATTGCTGAACTCACAGCCTTTGCCCTGATAATTGGGGTGGGGGTTGACATCCTCAAAGACATAATTGCTGAACCTTTTACCTATGCTGAACAAAATAGCTGTCTCAGAATTTGGATGAGATGTGTTTTGGGAAATGTTGGGTGTGGGGGGGGGGGGGGGGCTGGCTGATTGCCCTTTAGTCACTTTTGACTCTGGAAAAGCGCACTAGAACTTTAAATTTCAATAAAAAACTTATATGCCCCCGCGGCATAACTTAAAACCCTTGCCCCTGGGCTTTAAGGGGTAGTACCCTGGACGTATAGTTATATGATCTTTGGACTATTTTGAAGAAAATGGCTGTTTTAAGATTTTGATCGAGTGCATTTGGCGAAAAAAGGGTGTGACGTGAAGTTTGTTGCCCTCTGATCACTTTTGGCTCTTAAAAAGGGCACTAGAACTTATGGTTTCTTCATCTTGCAGCTTACCAATCTGAATTCCGGCTTTCGGTTTATTCTTTCTCGGATATGTAAGACGAGGTAGGATTTTCGCAAGGACGAGGTTGTGGTTGGACCCTGATTTTTAGCCTAAGTTCGCACCGTTTACTAAACTTATCCAACGTTAGCTGACGAGAATCAAGTCAATTTGGGCCTTAGTAACACCGTCGTCGGAATGCCACATTAGTAGATAGCTTGGCTTGTGCTGAAATTGGTGTCGGTGACAACAACAGGATTCATTAAGGCATAGTTTGCTTGCCTTTGCTGATTTCCCTACCTATGCCCGAGTCCGAACTTTCCAAGGATTGGTGAGGGTGTTAGACAGACCAACTCTCGCGTTGATAATGTATAATAGATTGACATATAGATAACAGATAGACAGATAGATATAATAGATAGACGGATAATAGATAGACATATCTATTAACAAATGAAATAACATCATTTTAATATAATCCTAATAGGGGGGGGGGGGGGTTAATGCAAAGATGTTTCAAAACATTTCAAGACGTTCTTAAAATACTTTTCTGCAAGACGTTTTTCAAGACATTTCAAGACGTTTTCTAAAACATTTTTTTTTCATGGCGATTTTCTTCATGATTTCTTTGGTTGTTTTGTAAAATGGGAATGTTTACTCATGTTAAGGATGACGCATTCTGACATGAATTGTTTCTTCAGGCCCCCGTGAAGTTTCCCAGCTTGTAACTGTGGAGGTTGCACGATTTCTTTCTTTCAAGACGTTTTTCAGTGAACCCTGATATCCCAAAGACTTTTTGTCCGCTTTAGGACTCGAAAGGTCATTTTCATCCAATGGAACTGCGCACTAGAAAGCTGGACCAGCAATCTATTCTTAATTTATTGATTCAGGAAATAGATTCAACGAAATAGCCAATTCCACGCGCGTGGAATTCCCATGTCCCGCTTAATAAAATGATTAAGCTATTGGTTACGTGTCTCTCATGAGTGTAATAATTGAGATGCGGAAGGGAAAATTGATTACTAGAAATTGTTTACACCTGGTATGCAACTCTGCATATTAAGTAATGCTATAGAGAGTGTTATCAGATAATATTGCTATCAGAGATGAAATAAAAGTGAGAGTACCATTATGGTTAGAGGATGCTACGCCTTCATACATGATCAAAAGTTTTTCCTTTTCTTATTTACTACACAGAATTTTACACTTATATTAAGGACCTTCTTGAATGAGCATACCTATGTGCATAAGCTACAAGATGCTTAAATTGCATTAGTAAAATATATTGAAGTTTTGCACTGGATCAATAAATCAAAAAGATACAAACATTTGTACGTAAAAATTTTATTAATAAAAACAAATTGAAAAGCAATTGAAATTCAAAAAGGAAACAAGAGCTAAGAGCTCATAGGGCACTTGTGACGAGGTCGGAAGAGCCAAGAGCTCATATGGTATGAGCTCTAGCAAAATTCTAAGAATCAACAGATTGCTTTAACAGGAAAATCACAGGCTTAATGAGAGCTCTGAGTCACGAGGTCCTTCTAAATATCAAAATTCATTAAGATCCGATCACCCATTCATAAGTTAAAAATACCCCGATTTTTCTAATTTTTCCTTTGCCTTGAGCCCCCCAGATGGTCGAATCGGGGAAAACGACTTTATCAAGTCAATTTGTGTAGTTCCCTGACAAACCTACCAATTTTTATCGTCCTAGCACGTCCAGAAGCACCAAACTCGCCTAAGCACAGACCCCACCCCTTAACTCCCTCAAAGAGAGCGGATCCAGTCCGGTTAAGTCAATCACGAATCTATGACATTTATAAGCGTTTTCCAAGATTTTCGGTTTCCCCCTCCAGCTTCCCCAATGTTAACAGATCTGGTCGGGATTTGAAATAAGAGCTCTGAGACACGAGTTCCTTCTAAATATATAATTTCGTTAAGATCCGGTCACCCTTTCTTAAGTTAAAAATACCTCAATTTTTCTAAATTTTCCAAATTAACAATCCCCAGCTCCCCCAAAGAGAACGAATCCGTTCCAATTATGTCAATCAAGTATCTATAATTTGTGCTTATTCTTTCTATGAAGTTTCATCTCGATCTCTCCACTCTAAGCGTTTTCAAAGATTTCTGGTTTCCAAGATTTCTGTTTCTCCCCTCTAACCATCTATGTCCTCGGATCCAATTCGAATTGAAAATGGATCATCTGAGACAAAAGATACATCTATATATCCCATTTCATTAAAATCCGATCATCCATTCGTAAGATATCTCGATTTTCACGTTTTCCAAGAATTCCGGTTTCCGCCTCCAACTCCTCCCAGTGTCACTGGATCTGGTTGGGAATTAAAATTACCGTTCTAAAGCACAATATCCCTCTAAATATCAAATTTCATTAGAATCTGATCATCCGTTCGTAAGTTACAAATACCTCATTTTTTCTAATTTTTCCGAATTACACCCCCCCCCAAACCCCACCACAGAGAGCGGATCCAGCCCGGTTATTTCAGTCACGCATCTTGGACTTGTTCTCATTCTTCCCACCAAGTTTCATCCTTATCTCTCCGCTTTAAGCGTTTTCCAAGATTTGCGATTCCCCCTCCCCCCAATGACACTGGATCCAGTCGGGATTTAAAATACTATATCGAGGTCCTTCTAATTTTGAAATTTCATTAGGATATGATAACTCCTTCGTAAGTTAAAAATACCTCATTTTTCTAATTTTTCAGAATTAACCCTAGCCCCCCCCCCAACTCCCCCAAAGAGAGTGGATCCGTTCTGGTTATGTCAATCACGTATGTAGGACTTGTGCTTATTTTTCCCACCAAGTTTCATCCCGATCCCTCAACTCTAGGCGTTTTCCAAGGTTTTTGGTCCACCCCCCAACTCCCCCCAATGTCACCAGATCTGGTCGGGATTTGAAATAACAGCTCTGAGACACGAAGTCCTTCCAAACTTCAAGTTTCATTAAGACCCGATCACTCCTTCGTAAGTTAAAAATACCTCATTTTTCTAATTTTTCAGAATTAATCCTCCCCCTCCAACCCCCCAAACAGAGCAGATCCGTTCCGGTTATGTCATTCACGTATCTAGGACTTCTGCTTATTTTCCCCCCATGTTTCATTCCGATCCCTCCTCTGTAAGCGTTTTCCAAGATTTTAGATTCCCCCCTCCAACTCCCCCCAATGTCATCGGATCTGTCCGGGATTTAAAATAAGAGCCCTGGGACACGATATTATTCCAACCATTAATTTTCATTAAGATCCCATCACCCGTTCGTAAGTTAAAAATACTTCATTTTTTTTATTTTTCTGAATTAACTGGCCGTCCCTCCGACCCCCCCAGATTGTCAAATCCCGAAAACAACTATTTGTAATTTAAACTGGTCCGGTCCCTGATGCGCCTGCCAAATTTAATCGTCCTAGCTTACCTGGAAGTGCCAAAAGTAGCAAAACCGGGACCGACAGACAGACAGACCGACAGAATTTGCAATTGCTATATGTCACTTGGTTAATACCAAGTGCCATAAAAAACGAACGTGAAAAAGCGTACAAAAATATAAGCGAAAAGAGCCATGAATTAAAGAAAGGCAGGGATCCTACCAACCAGCTCCAGAAAGGAGGGGGGGTTGATATTAAAGGTAAATTTAAATCATATTAAGAGTTATTTCTGAAAGGTCTTAGTGAAAATTCTGCCTTTCTTTGAGCCCAGACAATGCGCCACCGTTTGACAAGCGCGCATCTGAATAATGTTTTCTCTTCAAATTTCACATAATTTCGTGAGCAGTAAATGTAAGCCACATTAAAATATTTGGAGGGCTTTTAATGAAAATACCTCGTTTCTGTGAGCCAGGACTATAAATTCCCCGTTTAAAAGCGCACATTTGAATAATATTTTCTCTTCGTTTCACATAGTCTCATTAGAGGTAAAAATGAGCCACATTAAGATATTTTTGAGGGCTTTTAATAGAAATACCTCGTTTCTTTGACTGAGCGTTAAATTTCACTCCCCCTCAGTAGAAAAAATTCTTTTAATACCTCCCAGCTTAACTTTAAGCTCTAGAATTTGTTAGTCCAAGCAATTTACGCCACCATGGCAATATGTGGCTGGCTCATAAACACAGAAAAAGCAATTCAAACTCACAAACTGGAAAAAAACGAAACATGAAAGAAGCTTATAAAGGATAAAATACAAGCAAAAAGAACCATGAATTAAAGAAAGACTGGGATCCTACGAATCAATTCCTGAGGAGGGGGGGTTTATCAGAGGTAAATTTAAACCACATGAAGATATTTTTGACGGCTCTTAATGAAAATCCCTCGTCTTTTTGAGCCAACACTATACATTCCCCGTTGACAATCGCATATTTGAATGATATTTTCTCTTCAAACTTCACTTAATCTTGTTAGAGGTAAATTTAAACCACGTTAAAATATTTTGAGGGCTTTTAATGAAAATTCATTGTTGCTTTGAGTCAAAACTATACATTCCTCGTTGACAAGTACATATTACAATTATTTTCTCTTCAGATTTCACATGATCTCGTTAGATGTAAATTTAAGCCACGTTAAGATATTTTAAGGGCTTTTAATGAAAATACCTCGCTTTTTACTGAACGTTAGATTTCACTCCCCTTCTGTCCAACAGACACTGTCATAACAGAGGTGTTATGACAGGTGTCTGTCATAACAGACACCTGTACCTCTTAGAAAACACTCCCTATAACGTAACATGCAAGCCCTGTTACGTTGGTGTACTATACACGTGCGCTATAGTATTACGTTAGACCCAGGTGCGCGTAATAATGTCTTGAGGAAGTAGTAGCTCTAATAGTTTACCCCCTATCTGTCTTCCAGAATAGATTGACCCATCAATATTCAAGTGATTTTTGAATTTATCGCAAGGTGTAAAGGATTTTTTGTAATAATGTGCACCGCATGGTGGTAACTGTATTGGTGCATACCAATCAATCATGTTCATTTCAAACAGTCTTTGTTACTTGATCCGGGCACTCATTGTATTTGGCAGTGAGGCTGGTCATGTTAGCTCCTAAACTGTTGAGGTATCGATCAAGGAGGACTGTACTCTCTTGTAAGAAACCTGAGTGGAGATCTCTATTAGGATTCCTAATATTGGACTTTTTTCCGAAGTATGATGAAATTTGCGGGAGAAAATTCCACAATTAATTTTAAAGTGCTTCGCTGTACTCGACTATAATTCCAATTTTAGGTCCCTCATGCATTAGGTAATTACTCTAAACTTTCAATTCCAAAAATTCCCAAACTATCCCCAACATCTCCGTAAAGACGAATTTATCCGTCTGTTTTCCTCGTGATCCCACTGATATTTCAATAACTTTTTTCGCTGTTCAGAATTATCAAAATTCATCATTATCATCAACAAGGTCTATTCTGTTGCCACATCAATTCATAGGATTGCGCAAAAGCATCTGATGTACTTTTGACGTCAATCCCTTATCCTGATTTCCTTCTACTATGTCATAATCACTTGTTATGTCTTGTTATGTCAAACTAGATCTACGTTGGCTGGGCAACGTGAGGTGTTGCGGCAACCTTTGTTCGGCTTCGCCGAGTAAAGTGTTGCGAAAGCAACACTTTTGTTTCCTCGCTTCGATTAAACGCTGAAGTTGTTAATCTGTAAGGATCTTAAAATAAATACTAGGTACAACCCCTCATTGCAACTAGCAAAAGTTGCAAACCCTTGATTGCTGAAGATGCAGATGAGTATTTTCTTGCGGATGAGTATTTTCTAGGAAAATACTCATCACGCTTGGGGGAATCCATCGACCATGAACAATAATAACAAAATGACGCTGAAGTTGTTAATCTGTAAGGATCTTAAAATAAATACTAGGTACACCAACTAGGTACAACCCCTCATCGCAACTAGCAAAAGTTGCAAACCCCTGATTGCTGAAGATGCAGATGAGTATTTTCTTGCGGATGAGTATTTTCTAGGAAAATACTCATCACGCTTGGGGGAATCCATCGACCATGAACAATAATAACAAAATGACGTAATTTTGTCTTTATCAATCAAGTGTTTACAAGGCAATCTTGGTGATTGCCTCATCTTATATAACAAGAATATTATATTCCATTATCAAAACCACACACGATACTATCAGAATTATGCAAGTTCTGATCAAAATTGTACATGTTATTACCGTTATCTCGCTAGTTATTAACGAAGTATCTTCAGAATCAATCAAAACCTGACAGCTATTACCAAAATGTCATGATGCTAAAAAAATTTATTTTTTTGGCGAAGTAGCGAATTCTTAGCTTCTATATGTTGTATCAGCTTCAACCCACTATCGTCTACTTAGTAAAAAGTGAAATGTCTCCTTGTGGCTATTTGGTATAACTGGAAGCTCTAATGTCCTTTTTGAGTGATTGAAAGGGATTTTAGGGCAACCACGCTCCGTTCTGTCCCCTTTTTGCGTCCGGGCACCTCTGTATCCCCTCGCGATAGTCTATCAATATTTCCATATAGTTATTTTACTCAGAACATTCAAAATATACAGTAAATATGCCACCAGGGAAGAGATTACGCACATAGCCCAATGGACAAAAGTTCTAAATTATGCGAATTGACTATTGTTCACCGATAACTTTTTATAGGAAAAGGGGAGTTTGTTTGATCTCGACTGTCTATTATTTGTCTCTGGTCCGTTTGAAACTTACATATTCTAGTCCCCGGGCCAAGAGAACCCTGATGTACAAGATAATTTTGGGTACAGCCCCTTCCAAAAGACGGGCCTAAAAAATGCTAAAAAAAAAAAATTCACGAACGGCTTGAAACTTGCATCTTTAAGTCGTCCTTGGCCCAGGGAAACCCAAATTCACAAGCAAATATTTCAAGAATTATTGGCCTGCCCAAAAATGAGGCCCAAAAGGGCAAGAAACCGGGTTTTTTCCGGACGAATTGAAAACTACCTATGTAATTCCCCGAGCCAAGGAGGTTCTATTGCAGAAACAAATTTTTTGGTTAGGAGCACTGGCTTCCCGAAAATGGCATCGTAAAACGGACCAATTTCATGTTTTCCAGTCAGCTTGAAACTTTCAGTGATCGTTCCTACAATGAAGGAAACCCTAGACTATTATAGGAGAGTGAAAGGTTGGTAGAGCCCGAAAAATAGACGAAAAAACATAAATTTGATTTTTTGTGTCGATTGGTCTAAAACGCAAAGGGCAGAAAGACTGGGCCACGCAAACCTCAATGAAGACAATAAAAATTTGGCATCGAATTGGTTCTATTGATTCGTGAAACAGGCTTATTTTCTTTTAAGGGAACAAAGTAGAACACTTCGTACTATTTAAAAAACCTTATGTTAATTTATATAACAAGACTAGGAGTCACAATGAATTATAACCTGAAACGTTTTTAATAAAACAGTAGATTAGGGAAATCTATATTCAAAGATGTCCACTGAAAGGGGTTAGGATGATTAACCGCATGAAAGACCAAAAATTATACGGATTTGCAATCCAAATTTTTGGAAACTCCCGTCGTCATTAACGTTAAATTTTATACTAAACTAGCTGACCCCTGCCACTCGTTGCTGTGGCGCTGTATGCCCCAGACGAGTAACTGGCGTCAGTGCCAGTTACTCGTCTTTAAAGTAGCAAATCGCTTAATTGCACATATAGATTAACAGAAGTACAGTAGATTAACAAAGGTACAAACAGTATATTTATATATACATAGATATGATGATTAAAAAATTGTTGGGTAGTACTGCCTATCATCAGATATTATAACTGGATTTTCAGATCTTGCCTAAAGTTTTAATTGTTTTTCAAAAATTTAATTTTAAGCAGAAAATATGAGAAGCTCATAAAATCAGGTCACTTACAAAGTGAACAGAAATTGTTTAATAAAAAAAAAAAAAACTTTGCTAAGAATGTTTTTCAAAGAAAAGCAAAGAGTGATGCTAAAACCGAAAATGAGCATAGATAAATTAATATATCATGTCAAAATTAAACGAACAGAAACTACTATGAATAAATAGGTCATGCCTAAAACGAATACAAGTTAGAGTGAATAATCAAGTTAAAATTAAGAATAACTATGGATGGATAAAAAAATATAAAAGGAATAGAAATTGAAAAGAATTTTTAATTTGAAAGTAAAACAAAGGCCAATTCTAGGGCAAAACTAAGGTAAATTGCCATAGAAATAAGGGATGATCGAGATTTTTGGTTTGACTCATAACGGACAATGTCGAGTGAACTTGTATGCAAAACGAGGGTACTGAACTTGCTTGGATTCAGAGGTGAAAAATGACCTAAGCGTAATAGGCTTGCCCACTTAGAGTCTCGGGGGGACAACCGTTTTTTTTTAGGATTGACACATAACCGACAAGTCCCCTGGACTTGCGCTTATTTTAGGTTTTAGTCACTCATTCAGGATAGTTTCTGTTCGTTTAAATTTGATTAATATATTATTCTAGTTTAGCTCCTTTTAGGATTAATATGCCTCTTTACTTTTCTTCGAAAGACTTATTTTTGAAGACATTTTGTTTGATTAATAGCAATACAAAATTAAAAGTAAAGTGACTTTACTTGGACATGATAATGCAAGTTTTCAACTAAAGAATGGTAAAAAGAAGAACCTGAAGATTTGAAAAATCTGATCAAACAAGAATCAAGAAAAAAATTGTTTTGAATAAGAAGTGCGAAGAAGTAGAATGATAATATTGAATGTAGCTCAAATTATAGAGAATAGGATGAACATGCGACAATTTGTTACTGTGTATACCTCATGTATGATACATAACTGCCTAACGTTTTTCGACACATAGATTGAATAAGATAAATATTAGTATCATAATATAAAAAAAAACACCAAAGATTGTTTAAACAATTGAAGGGTCGTTTAATTTTTTTTTGAACTTAGCGCAGAATAGGCACATTAATTTCAATAAATTTGATTTGTACCAGATCTTTTTCCTTAGAGTCTTGGAACCGATCAGGGTGCCACACCTTAGACAACTCTCGCCATCTTTGTCTAATCTCTTCCATACTGACATCTTTTGTCAAGTTCATGACTTCTAAGGCGTGGTGACGGCCAGATGGGTCTAATTTCTTATATAAGAATTCAAACGCTTCACTTAATCCTTTAGTTCTTAGCATATGAAAAAATTCTTCCATTAGACGATAGAAATTCTTCCATAATGGAGAATTGAAGAAATCTCGAAGGGCATCTCGAACTTTGACTGATTCCCCCGTTTCACCGTCAGCGATTTCAGCATTAAAATAAAAGTATGACGAAATCATCCCCCAAAACGCCATTAGACAAATTATCAAATACAGTACATTCTTTAGAGAAAATCCGGATTCCTTTTCTTTTCTCCAGCGTCGCGAAAACAAAATTTGACCCAAGCAAGAAAAGAAGGAAACCAGCGTCAAGCCACTAGTTGGTGTTCCAGTCAAAATAGCTGGAATGTATGCCCCAACGACTGGGACCATTAGCCCGCTTTCTTGAAGCCCAATGTTACCAATAGTGTATATCCCTAAGGCACAAACGAGGGGCGCAAACCAGTCAAGGGCTGCTACTAATCGTTCTTCATAGTATTCAAGAGGGATAGCCGAAACGAAAAGACTTGCCCATAAATTAACGACTAAAAATTGACAAATCAGCTTTGCCCAGTCTATGGGTGGCTTTGGGTTAGAAACCTTCAATGTGTACCATTCCCTCTGAAATTCCTTTTCAAAGTTGGCTTCTCGGACATAGTATGGCATATAGAAGAGGTCATATATGAGAGACAGACCAAAACATCCACAGAAAGTTGTGAGAAAGGAGGCCATATGTTTTAGTCTTCCTAGGTATAACAGATGGAGTCCTAAGAGACCACCAATCAAACAGTTCGTGGTAACGAACTGTAGTAAGGAGTGACCCGGCTCAATAGTAACCAAAACTCTAAAAAATTGAATTTTGATATCAATAGCTACATCAAAAGAATTGCATTTTAATGCTGATTTTAAATATATAAATTTCATCAAGTTTAGTCTTACCTATCAAAAGTTACAAGCCTGAGAAAATTTGCCTTGTTTAGGAAAATAGGGGGAAACACCCCCTAAAAGTCGTAGGATCTTAACGAAAATGACACCATCAGATTCAGCGTACCAGAGAACCCTACTGTAGAAGTTTCAAGCTCCTATCTACAAAAATGTGGAATTTTGTATTTTTTGCCAGAAGACAAATCACGGGTGCGTGTTTATTTGTTTTTTTTTGTGTTTTTTTTTCCCAGGGGTCATCGTATCGACCAAGTGGTCCTAGAATGTCGCAAGAGGGCTCATTCTAACGGAAATGAAAAGTTCAAGTGCCCTTTTTAAATGACCAAAAAATTGGAGGGCATCTAGGCCCCCTCCCACGCTCATTTTTTCCCAAAGTCAACGGATCAGAATTTTGAGATTGCCATTTTGTTCAGCATAGTCGAAAACCATAATAACTATGTCTTTGGGGGTGACCTACTCCCCCACAATCCCTGGGGGAGGGGCTGCAAGTTACAAACTTTGACCAGTGTTTACATATAGTAATGGTTATTGGGAAGTGTACAGACGCTTTCAGGGGGATTTTATTTTGTTTGGGTGTGGGGCTGAGGAGAGGGGGCTATGCTGGAGGATCTTTCCTTCGAGGAATCTGTCATGGGGGAAGAAAAATTCAGTGACAAGGGCGCAGGATTCTCTAGCATTACCAAAAGAAAACAATGAAAAATAAACATGAAAACGTTTTTTCAAATGAAAGGAAGAAGTAGCATTGAAACTTAAAACGAACAGAGATTATTACGCATATGAGGGGTTCTAAAAATACTTTAGCATAAAGAGCGAGGTATTTAGGAGGAGATAAATACCTTGCTCTTTATGCTAAAGTATTTTTAGTAATTTCAACTATTTATTCTACGGCCTTTCTGATTCAGGGGTCATTCTTAAAGAATCGGGACACAACTTACGATTTTGTGCAAAGAGCGAGGTATTAACGAGGGTACAAACCCCCTCGTATACATAATAAAAATATAAGATTATGAAAGTTTGTTACGTAAGATAATTCTTAAGTTACGTATATTTTTTACTAATAAAAACGTTCGTTAAAAATTAAAAGTCCTAGTTCCCTTTTTAAGTAACCGAAAAATTGGAGGGCAACTAGGCCTCCTTCTCCACCGCTTATTTCTCAAAATCGTCTGATCAAAACTAAGAGAAAGCCATTTAGCCAAAAAAAGAATTAATATACAAAATTCATTTTAATAATTTATGTGCGGAGAGCCAAAACCAAACATGCATTAATTAAAACACGTTCAGAAATTAAATAAAAAAAAACTAATTTTTTTAGCTGAAAGTTAGGAGCGACATTAAAACTTAAAACGAACAGAAATTACTCCGTATTTGAAATGAGTTGTCCCCTCCGCAATCCCTCGCTCTTTACGCTAAAGTTTGACTCTTTGCCACAATTCTACTTTTTAAAACAATTAAAAGCTCCGCAATCCCTCGCTCTTTACGCTAAAGTTTGACTCTTTGCCACAATTCTACTTTTTAAAACAATTAAAAGCTTTAGCGTAAAGAGCGAGGGATTGCGGAGGGAACAACTCATTTCATATACGGAGTAATTTCTGTTCGTTTTAAGTTTTAATGTCGCTCCTTACTTTCAGCTAAAAGAATTAGTTTTTTTTTATTTAATGAAGAAAAGAATGTATGCAATCACTACATTTTTCATGATTTTCTCTCTAATTGCTAGTCACTTAAAGATTTTCTAGGTGACCAGCAATGATGTAACATCAGGAAGCTGTTCGAAAGTCAGCTGAGTAAAAAATTATCTGTGATAGAGCTCAGGTGAAAAAAAGAGAAAAAAACAAATTTCAACTTCAACAATAGATATGCATTTCTTGGAGTACCTTAATAACTGTACTAGTAGTATTCTTTTTGACTGGATTAGAAGTATTCTGTGGTCATGCACTCATGACCTGTGTCATTTAATGATGTATAAGTTTTAAACTTCTTCTATGGACACTTCTAAATTCAACAATTATTATTTATTTAAGAATTAACGACGCTTCTTGACTACTAAGGTCCCTGCGTCGGCCCTGCAGTGCATTCCAGCAGCATGATTCGATCTCTGGGTCCTGTATTACCAAGCTAAGGTCAAATCCACTGCGCCACCACAGGACTAAATTCAACAATCTTTTTGATATTAGTGGCTTTTGAAAACCTGCTCTTATCATTGTGACTCATAGTTCTGATTTTTATTGCAGTCTGCTAAAGAAGGAGCTCAGACTACAATTTATTTGGCTGTTACTGAAAATCTGGAAGGTTTATCTGGAAGCTATTTCTCTGATTGCAAGGTAAGTTGTGATTTTTTTCTACATCTATGTAGTTTGGTTTTCTACTTTATTTGTCTTGCAGGTAACTACATGAAGCTACAGGCAACAGTGAATCAGTAATATTAGATTATAATCATTATTTTTGGAGATTGGGTAAGTCGTAGAGCTTATTACGGTCACCCACCTGCTGCTATCAATCGGATGTCTCCGTAATTTGATATTTTTTAACTTTGAGGTTATTCTAACATTGCACCCTTAGACTTTTGGTCCCTCGATTATGGAATTGTGTCCTAATCCCTTAGTTGGGACTATTTCTCTATCCCTGCATGTAGTAAGAAGTATTTTCCCTTATAGATTATTTTATGGCTCTATGGAATAAAATGCAGTTGGGAAAATTCAAAAGGAAGCAATCTCCTTGGTTGACGATTTGTAATATTTTGATTTGGTACTTCATCAGATGTACATGTCTGATTTATTTTGAATTAAGTCAAAATTTGGCAAAGGGTCTCTTTGTGGCAATATCCAGCTGATACAAACCCGATAAACGAAGTCGAAGGATTCTGATGGGAATTC
This sequence comes from Artemia franciscana, assembly GCF_032884065.1. Lineage (NCBI taxonomy): Eukaryota > Metazoa > Arthropoda > Branchiopoda > Anostraca > Artemiidae > Artemia > Artemia franciscana. The sequence goes on from NC_088870.1 coordinate 32,261,275, forward strand.
ATGGGCATGTGGCTACCAGGCTTGCGGCTAATGGAGATAGTAAAAAAAAAAGGCGTTTCGCTATATTACAAAAGCAATGCGTGTATAATTTTCCTACAATATCACCAAAAAGGGAACACCAGAGCAACGCAAAACCAAGCTTGCGGCTCAAAGAGAAAGGGCCAGATTAGGAATGTCTAATTTACGTCATCAATTCGATCCAAAAATGACATAGCGTTGCCGGGACCCAGAACACAAGGGACAATGAGAATCCATATAAAGAAGCCTGCCGCGTGCCATGCTGGGGCCCGCAGGGCCCGGTGGCAAAGCCGCTGGGACCCAGCACTGTCTGTGGTTAGAACACAAGGGACAATGAGAATCCATATATAGAAGCCTGCCGCGTGCCATGCTTGTGCACGGCGGCGAAGCCGCCGGGACCCAGCACTGTCTGCGGTTAGAACACAAGGGAGAATGAGAATCTATATAAAGAAGCCTGGGACCCAGCTAGTCTGTACTAAAAATGATCTGTTTCTGTGGATGCCTGAATTATTCAGGTTTATCTTAGTTTTGACAATATTTTTGAAGAAATTATATTTCAGCTGAGGGAAGGGGGCAAAATGTGGCCTGAGTGGAACTGAAGTCTGGGAGGGGCAGTTGGTTTCTCTGAACCTTTAATTGTAACAGAATATGTTTTTGCAGGTTGCTAAAGAATCTAAGCTTGCAAAAGACGAGGGATTGGCAAAGAAACTATGGGAAGTTAGTGAAGAGCTTGTGAAAATTCAAAAAGATGAGTTGCATTTGTGATAGTTAAGTATTCATGAATTCCTTGCCAGCAGAATCACTAGCTTATTCACAATTTTTACTGCCATGATTTGATGTTCTCATTTACTAATTATTTTAAGTTTTATTTTGTGTGATTTGCTTCTACTAGTAAAAACTTCTTAAATTGCTTTGTTATTTGAAACTTCGAGGCACAGATTTTTTTTTGTAGAGAGAACGGGCGTATCCAAACAAAATCTAAGAAGAGTATGTAATTGATTTTTGCATCTTCAAGAAGAACTATGCCATTATAAACTTATACTACGTTAGTTAGGATTCCCTTTTAGGCCATATGCAGGAGAAAAGTTGAAACTAATTTTGGATGTATTGGTTTATGAAGCACGAAATGGGCCCAAATTTTGATTCGTCTCTGATAGGGTTAAAACTTACAGGGCTGATTAGATCTTAAAGAGGCGAAATAATTTTGGACATTGGTTGTACACCTCTGTAAAAATTTTAGCGCCAAGAGAACCTCAACTCAGACAAAAAAAAACGTACTTGGACTTACATAGGACCTCTCTCACATGTCGGCGCAGAAGGTGGTAAGAATGCCTCTCCAAGATGACCTCTCCAGCGCCTTCGGTCAAAGTTCATCAAGGATTGTTCTTGAGAGTGCTGCATCTTTTTCTAGGCATTGTCCAAGTGTAGGCTTCTGTCGTTCGCGCCGTCGAACTCCTGGAGGAGTCCAACACCAAACATCATGAGGCGGCCGATTGCTGGCCATTCTAACCATGTGTCCCCAATATCGCCACTGACTGTTATGACTATATTAATAATATGTGGCTGTTTAGTCTTCTCTCTAATGAACGAGTTGGTAATTTGTCCGTCCAGTTGATTCCGAGAATCTGTTAAAGGCAATTATTTTCAAAACTTTGGATTCTTTTCTCGAGCTTTTTTGTCAGCGCCGAGCTTTCAGAACCATACATTTCTACTGACAGGACATTACTATTGAAGAGCCTCAGTTTCAGCTTCAAGGAGAAAGTGGCATTTCTCTATACGTTTCTTAACTTATCAAATGCACTTTCTGCGCACGCGATACGTATGCCAATTTTATGCTCGGGACTTCCATCGGTGCTCACTAGACTCCCAAGATATCTAAACACCTCTACCTCTTCAATTTCCTTTGCTTTAACTGTCTGTGGATCGGCAGATATTTATTCGCTTTAGTTTATTATATTGATAGTTTATTCGCATGATTTTCGTCTTTTGCATGCTTATTGCCAAACCTATTCTTTCATCTATTTTCGAGAGCTTATTTATGTTGTACTGAAGCTCCTCTCTTAAGTGAGAAAGGAACGTTCTATCCTCTACGAAACATGCATCAAATAAAGTGCGATTTTCATTAAAATGGATGCCACCTATGAAATTGCACTTCCGAAGCATAAAATCAATGAGTATTGTAAACAGTGCTAGGAAGAGTGCACCCCTGTCGAACGCCTGAGTGGACTTTGAACCACTCAGTCAAGTCCCCATCATCAGTTCAAACAGCACACATTTGTACATCATTTAACGCCATTATAATTCTGACAATATTATTAGAGAAATCATAGTAGCGCAATACTTTACATCAGTGAATCTTTATGGACTGAGTCGCAAACCTTCAAGAAATCGATGAAAGCTATTATGGTTTCAGTCTCCCATTCATTTGATCCTTCGATAAGTAGTCTATGACTAAATGTCAAGTCAGCCCATGACCTACTTGGTCGGAAGCCATGCTGTTCATCTCTGACTATGGCGTCAACTTTTGTTCGGATGTGATTCAAAAGTACTTGGCAGAAGACATTGCTTCCTGCAGACTCTGGGGTGATATCTCGCCAATTGTTGCAATTAGTAGTTCTACCCTTCTCATATAGTTTCACTAAAACCCCTTTCTTCCAATCTCTGGGAATATCCTCAGTGTCCCATATCTGCATTAACACTTTCCGTAGCGGCTCAGCTAGAACACCAGTACCATATTTCAATAGTTCAGGATGTATACCATCGATGCCAGCTGCTTTTCCATTCTGTAGTTTACGTATTACTGTCTTTAATTCATGTAAAATGATTGGCTCTGAACTTATATCAAATTGGAAAAGGGGTCGACCATCTGGGAGGTCTTCAGGATCTGCAGGAGGGGTAGTGTTCAATATTTCGTTGAAATACTCTTTCCATCTATTATCGATTTCTTTTTTGCGCGTCAGAAGTCGTCCGCGCGTCTGCACGTTAGCCGGCTTTTTGAAATCTCCTGTGGTTTCTTTTATTATGCGATAAACTGCCCTGCGTTCACCTTTACTAGCAGCAGCTTCTGCTTCGGCAGCTTTGGCCTCGAGTAAGAAACGTTTATCTGCTCTAGTTGAACTTTTTACAGCCTTGTGGGCCTCTTTGTACCTATTCCTTAGGTGGATCTTAAATTCAGAGGTGGCACTGAGGTCAAAGGAGTTTAGATGAATTTTCACCTCTTTCCTTGCCGACATGAGTTTCCAAGGAGAATCGCTTATCCACTGCTCACTTTTATTTTTAGCAAAACCAAGAGTCGCTTCAGCTACACTTTGCACATTTTCCATGATTTGGGTCCATATTTTACCAGCAGATGCTTTCGTCTCCTCGCAAACAAGGCTAGAAAACTTATTGGAGAGGGATAGACAATAATTTTTTTCGAATTTCTTTGATCACTAGCTTCTGTACATCTAATGTTCTAAGAGTTCTTTAGCACTTCACAATAGTCTTTAGCTACCGCTTGAAACGGGCGATCAGTAGTTTGTCATCAGAGAACAAATACCGCGAAAGGAACGTACGTCCTCCAAACATCGTCTGTGTTGCTTCCTGATCAAAAGGTGGTCAATTTGGCTTCATGTCACTCCATCAGAGGAAGTCCAAGTATACTTCTGGGATTCTCGGTGGGGAAACCACGAGCCACGACAACAATTTGGCCACGGCCAGCACACATATCTATCAATTGGGCACCATTATCATTTATGACACCCAAACCACGTTGTCCAATCGTTTCAGGTGCATAACTAGAGCTAATACCAACTTTGGCATTAAAATCACCACACATAACTAAAATGTCGTATTCAGGAAGTTTTGAAACAGCAATGGTGTCAATTTGCATCAGCAAGGGTGTCAATTAAGAGGGGAACCTACTCCCCTTTTAATTTGTTTGATTACTCTGAGTGGTGAGGCTTCTGGGATTTTTTTTTCTCCTGCCATTTTCTTGGTTATAGCAACCGCACACATTTTGTAGCACATCAACGAATATTTTTTTCTCCCCATCTACATTATTGACTAATGCTTTACTAGCCAAATGGGTTTTATAAGCAGTAATCCCATTGATATTCATTAAATGTACTATCTTGTTATCACCATTGTCTTGTTCATCTTCCTGAGCTCTGAAACCAGAACCCAGTATTCCCGATTTAAATTGTTTCCATTTTATTGGGTACCCATATTACCAAGCTACTGCCCCGACTTTAGATGTATAAAGACCCTCCCCGGGTACCGAACACCGATTGTAGTTCTATCGCATTAAAAGAACCTTGGAACATCAATATGTTGTCGATGATTTATTTATGCGATTTCCTCGGTTGTATTCCTTTTATTAAACTAAATGGATTTTTCATTTTGTTTCCTATAAAATAATAATGTAATGACTTTTGGAGCTTCTTGTGTTAATGCATTAGGAAAATATTCGAGTCACGAGTTTAATTATTTGAAAACACGTCTGAATTCTTAATCAGATCATTTTATATAATACAAAAGCAAAAAATTGGCAGTTATAAGATGGAAACTAGACGTGGGTCATATGACTCTTTTTCTATAGACGATATTATTTCTATAAAATCAACATCTTACTTATTTGGGAGAACAACCAACTGTTTCGAAACTCTTTTCAAAAACCTGGCTTACGGTTTTGAAGCAATAAGGAAGTTGCTCGATAACATGGTAAACTACAAAGGGTGGAAACGAAAAAGGAATGAGAAAGTAGTAAGGAAGAAATTTATCAAACGACAAGAAAGATATATAAAAGAAATGAAGAAACAGGAGGTTTTCGTGGTTGATAGTGAAGTTGAAAATGAAGATATATGGTAGAACAAGAAAGCAAAGCAGAGGTAATGAAGAAGTTATTATATTGTTAAGTGATAACGAAATTAAGAGCATGGATTCAAAGTGGATTTGACTTTGAAAAATTGGATGTATAGCCAACTTGGTGCGAAATCACTTTCTAAACACAAGCAGTCATTTTATTTTTTACGTGATTCGTAATGCAATTGGTGAATGATTTTGATTCCAAAGTTAGTTGACTCTGACAAATGTTACTACTTCCTTTTCACACATATAAAAAAGAAGTAATAATTCCTGTTTAAATAAAGCTGAGAGTATGTATCCATGTTTATATAGAAAATGATATCGGGAAGGAGGGGAAAAATTGAAATAAAAGGCCAATTACATGAAAATATTGAATCAGACCTTGATGTTCAGGGAAAGGCATGGACCTGTAGCCAATGGCGTAACTCATAAAAATCCTTGGAAGGGAGGGAAAAAAGTTGGATCCAATACTCCCAAGTCAAGTGAAGATGACTGTGAAAAAAAAAATAAAAAAGCCATATAGTACCATAAAGGCAAAAGTATACTAAAGAAAACTGATCTGTTTCTGTGGGTACTTGAATTACGTGGGCCTATCTTAGTTTTGACAAGATTTTTAAGGGTGCTAAATTTCAGCTATGGGAATAAACTGGAATCAGGGGGGGGCAGCTACCCCTCTCTGTCCCATGCCAAAATAAGCCCCTTCCTGATGACCTTTATGTGTACGCACACGACTTCAATTACAGAAGAACCTATTGGATCTATAACGATAACAAACTGTAGGATGCGTCTATTTGGCCTAAAATCCTGGTGTCGTAGGTACTTTAATACTTTATTCATAAACATAAGATAATAAAAAAATAGCATATATTTAGCCTTCAAAGTTGAACATGAATTTAGAAGGTACTGTAATGAAAAAAAACCCACAAAAACTGTAAAATGAGCTTTAAAGATTATAAAGGAGTGGCGCAAGAGTAGGTAACAGCTCAAAGGATATTTTTGGAGCATGATGGATTTAAAAGGCCACTCCCGTTATTCTAAAAATGATAGACTCTGGTTTCAAGCGAGCAAATGTGGGCAAGTAATTCAAACATCGAGTAAAAAAAAATCAACCGATTATTTTTACCAAGAATTTAGGCTAATTAGTGAATGTTTATATTTCATGAAATCTAGTTATTACTGACATAGATTGAAAATTACTCTCTCGAAAAACTTTTTTTTTTAATTTAAAAAAAACCGTGCAGGCAGACAATTGAAAAATTTGCAAAAATGCTCAGGTGTTAATTTTTCTGATTCCAAACTGAAAATGAATAAATTTGAAGATTTCTTTTTTGTGGGCCTTGACAAATTGCCTATTGCTACTTATCGCCATAGAAGAAAAGTTATCTGCCGAAGAAAAATGTCTTAATCTACCTCCATATGGATGAACTGAAAGTATCTCTAGTAGAGATACTGGAAGTATCTTCCCAGACAAACTTTCTTTGACATTTAAAAGAAAATAGTAGAGCCAGGTATGTAAAATTCTTGAAAGTCAACTCAGGTGCCACTTCCTGAAAGTCTGTGAAGACCTCTAGAAAGAAGTTCAGCCAACAATTGTTTGTTTAGTGCTTTAGCTGGTAACTAACGGCTAAAATTCAGAATTAAATCATCCATACTGACACAAATCGCACATCTGAACCAATTCAGCCTATCAAATAAGTCACTTCCTTCTATATATTCAATTTGATGCCTACAAATACCTATACCTACCTACTAAGAGTGTTGCTACTACTAACAACAAGCCTCTTGAGGCTTACTTAACCAATAACACTCTTGCTCCACACCCAGTCTGCTCAAAGCTTCACTCTTTACCACCTCCCTGTAAAGTCCAGTTTCCTATAAATCTAATGCCTTTTCCCGTACTATTTGGTGGCAATCTGTATTTCATTTGGTTTTGTAAGATTTTTGAAACCCTGAATCTGGTCAGTATGATCTGACACAAGTTAGCGTGGCCCAAAGAACTAAATCTTACACCGCGTAAAACCTAGCTGATAATCTAAAGACAAGACATTGCACCAGCTAGAAAAGAAAGATTTTTCAAAAGGGTAAACTGTTGAAGTATTATTTTTGTTTATAATCAAAACAGTGAATTGTTATCAACGTACGTTTAATCTCAATGTGTTTTTTTTTTAAGTTGTACCTACCTTAGGAAATAGTTTTTATTAAAGATTAATCAAGCTCATCTTTTGGTAAAAGAATACGTATGGGATTTTGTATTTTCAGCTAAATTTGGTTGCTGCAAAGCTGCAACTCAGTAAAATAGAATAGTCATAAAAATTATAGAAGAGTTTACTTAAATTCGGAACTATGAATGTGAACTATCACTTCCATTATTCTTGCTACCACTCTCTTACCAAAGAGCCTAGCAAAAACAAGCCCTCAAAACTCAAAACCTTCACTAACATGTACCCGAACCAATACCTGGAACCGGAAATTATCCCCATGCTATTACAATAGCATGGTAATAATACGAAATTATACCAATTTCGAAATTATACCTCATTTCGTAATAATACGGAATTATTACCAATACATCCAATGCCCGAAATTATCCCCATGCTGTCACAGAATAATACACGGAGCAAGATATGCAAGATTGCTTTGAAGCAAGAAAATGTTTGTCTAAAAGTATGTCTCATGATATGTACCGTACTTAATTTGGTATTTTGTCTAGTAAGTATTTAAAGCTAAAGTTCTCATATCATCAAATGTTATTTGTCAAAAATATCTTATACTAAAAGACTATGTGCTTCCAATTACTACAGTCTTAGATGGATAGTCAAAAAGCATTTGCGCTCCATGTTCTTAATGGCTGCACCGTCAATAAACTAGCTCGATATGTCTGTAAAAGCCTCTTTTTTGTTGTGTAAAAAGACAGTGTCCGTTAGAAAATCTAAAGAACTGTCAGACAAAATAAGGAAAATTTTGTTTATTTGCCCAAATTAATCAAATTACATGAGATTCGGTCAATTAAAAAATAACTTTTAAATTATTTTTTTTACAAAAAATTGCATATTCTATAACACTGCAGTAGTTCATGTTATTAACCTCAGGAATTTGTTACATCTACGTGCTTTTGTAGTTAACAAAAAATATTTAGAACAAAAGCAATATTTTTATTTACATTATTTCTTCACAATATTTCTATAGACAACGGTCTCTGTAAAGGGTTGCCTTGACCATTTTGAGGTACCTGCAAGACTGGGGACCTTGCGGTTTACTCTATTCCTACTTGAGGGGTTACGCCCCCCGAGGAAATTAAAGCCTAGTAAACGACACAGCATTCGCAAGGGATCATGATTAATTAATAATCTTCTGGGGTTGGTCTGTTTTGGCGGGCGTTTTCGGGCTGAAAAACCTCTTTCTAGCTAATTTATCTACTATGGGTTGCCATAGTAGTCAATGAAACTTCTTTCTCAAACTCAATCTAGATTCGGGAAGAATTAATTGACGTGCTATGCCTCTTACCCGTGCCATTTAACAAAACACTTGGGAAACTATTGTTTCTATGGCTATCTTAGTTCTATGACTGTCTACTTTAGTTCTACCCTAAGAATGACGCATGGACGGATGATAGATAATAAGGGTTTATGCCAGATTTGCCTCTCACTCAATCGGACTATCAGTCTTGGCTTTTTCTACAATTAGCCATGGCTTGATGCCTACAACAACTCGATTTTGATTTAAAGGCATTTAATACAGTAGATTTTAATATTTTAACAATAAGAAAATAATGATCGTACTACAAAAAATTAATGATAATGAAAATGGAATGACTATTTAATTTGTAACGAAATCAAACAGTTCGTGGTAACGAACTGTAGTAAGGAGTGATCTGGCTCAATAGTAACCAAAACTCTAAAAAACGGAATTTTCATAACAATAGTTACATCAAAAGAATCGCATTTTCATGCTGATTTTAAATATATAAGTTTCATTAAGTTTAAACTTACCCATCAAAAGTTACGAGCCTGCGAAAATTTGCCTATTTTTAGAAAATAGGGGAAAACATCTCCTAAAAGTCATAGAATCTTAACGAAAATCACACCATCAGATTCAGCGTATTTTTAGCGTATTATTTTTTGGCAGAAGGCAGATCACGGATGCTTGTTTATTTGTTTTTTTATTTGTTTTTTTTTCCCAGGGGTGATCGTATCGACCGAGTGGTCCTAGAATCTTGTGATAGGGATCATTCTAACGGAAATGAAAAGTTCTAGTGCCTTTTTGCAGTGACCAAAAAAATTGGAGGGCACCTAGGCCCCCTCTCACGCTAATTATTTTCCCAAAGTCACCGGATCAAAATTCTGAGATAGCCATTCTATTCAGCATAGTCTAAAAACCTTATAACTATGTCTTTGGGGACGACTTACTCCCCCACAGTCCCCGTGGGAGGGGTTACAAGTTTTAGGGGATTACAAGCACTTTGACCAGTGCTTACATATAATAATGGTTATTTGTGAGTGTACAGACGTTTTCGGGGGGATTTTTTGGTTTGGGGGGGGGGGGTGAAAAGAGGGGGATATATTAAGGGAACTTTCCTTGGAGGAATTTATCATGGGGGAAGAAAATTTCCATGAAGGGAGCGCAGGATTTTCTAGCATTATTTAAAAAAAATGAAAAAATAAATGTGAAAATTTTTTCTACTGGAAGTGTGGAGCAGCATTAAAATTTAAAACGAGCTGAAATTATTGCACATATGAGGGGTTTACCTCCTCGTAATACCTCGCTCTTCACGCTAAAGTATTTTTAGTAATTTCAACTATTTATTCTACGGCCTTTGTCATTCTTAAGGAATTGGGACAGAATTTAAGCTTTAGTGTAAAGAGCGAGGCATCGACGAGGGGTGAACTCCCTCATATACGCAATAAAACATACGAATATAGAAGTTTGTTACGTAAGTTAATTCGTAAATTACGTATATTTTTTACTAATGAAAATGTTCGTAAAAAAATTAAAAGTTCTAGTTGCCTCTTTAAGTAATCAAAAAATTGGAGGGCAACTAGACGTCCTCCCTCTCTCCTTTTTTCTCAAAATCTTCCGATTAAAACTATGAGAAAGCCATTTAGCCAAAAAAATAAATTAATATGCAAATTTTGTTTTAATTATTTATGTGTGGAGAGCCAAGATCAAAACATGCATTAATTAAAAAACGTCCAGAAATTATATAAAAAAAATAAGTTTTTTTAAATGAAAGTAAGAAGCGACATTAAAACTTAAAACGAACAGAAATTAATCCGTATATGAAAGGGGCTTTTCCTCCTCAACGGCCCGCTCTATACGCTTAATTTTTTTTACCGTTTTAAGAAGTAGAGTTAAGAGAAAGAGTCGAATTACCTGTTCTGTCTAGGGAGGCTGGAGTTCTGTTTTGATGACTCGAGATGAGTCGATTTCCCCATTATGAGCTTAACATTTTTTGCTTTGTTGAATTTATCAGTTAGTTGAAAAGGGTGTTAGCTAAAAAAAGGGGTATAATTACCCTTTTTTGAAAAGGGCAGGGGGTACCTTTTATTCCTATTTGAATATAATCAGACTCGTTATATTGGTAAAGTTCAACTTGAAAAAAAGTATAATAAATAAAAGGTGATTATATTGTAGTAAGGGTATAGGTAGAACCTTATCGTCAGGTATCAATTTCATTATTAGTTCAGTGAATATCGTTCTTGAAAGAAATAGAAAATTAAACTAGAAAGAAAACATAATATAAATAAAAGTTGTTTGACCTGTTTTAGGGGTGTAGGCAGGTCTTTGACGGTGTCGCTAGGATTCACTTTCATTACTCTTCAAATAAAATGAGACTTGAAATAAAAAATTAGGCCAGAAAGAAAACATAAAACCAATAAAAGATGATTAGATTGTAGCTGGGATATTTGCGATCTTTTACACTTGTTGCTAGAATTCATTTTCTTTACTATTTCAATAGAATTCAATTCAAAATAAGATCAGAAATGGATTTGAAAGAAAATATAAAATATCATGTTAAGTGAATAAAAATAAATGTGGAGGAGGCTTGAGAGCGTAATTTGAATTGGGAAACCTCATTAATTATTTTTATGCATATTGTTGAAGCATAAAACAGTATTTTTTTATTTGTCAGGGATTCCAGTGGAATCAGTTATGTTCTTAATACCACTTAAAAAAAAGAATCATTTCAGATCAATGGGGAGAAACAGAGGGTAGAAATTTGAAATAGGGAAGGTAAAATCTATTAAGACTCTATTAATTAGAGGTCTGTCTAGCTGTTTTATGGTTTTCACAAATATAAGTTGTAATTATCACGCATTATATGGATGGGGGGGGGCTGTGTTACATTAGGGTATCATTCAGATAAGGTGCAATTGTTTAAAAACACTATCAATAACATACTGATAAAAAAATTTCGTGTTCAAACTAATGGTTAAAGAAGTGTTTGTATGTATCTCAGATGCTTGGGGGGGGGGGGGTGGAGGTAAGGTATCGTTACAATGTAAAGCGTAATATATATATATATATATATATATATATATATATATATATATATATATATATATATATATATATATATATATATATATATATATATATATATATGTATATATATAAATTTTGTGGGGGTGCATAGAGACTTTTGGGGGCAGTATAGATAGCTGATATCACTCTTCTATCATTCTCAGGCTTCTTAATGGCATGAATTACCTCAAAAGGAAAACAAGGATTTTGGATTAAATGAAAAATCAATGAGGGGAGTTTTGGAGGGAGTATGTAAATTCGCCTTGAAATATCGGAGGACATTCAAAATCAAGTATTTTAGCCTAATAGCTAAAAAAAAATGCGATTTTTAAATTTTGTTCAGTGCGTGGGGCTAATGATCCTTTTATTTTGAGCATATTCAAACGAAAAAAAAAATGTAGAATGTTCAAAGTCTTATAGCTTTGACACTCTGAAAATTAGAAATCTTAAAAAAGACCCAAAAGCAAAAAAAAAAGTCTTTTTGAGGGGGCTTTACATCCTAACTGTGTCAGGCTTCTTATTAGAATTATTTGAATTCAAATAAAAATCGTTTTGAACGAAAAAAACACATAAGGTCCTTTAGTTCACTTTTGCGAACAAATGTTTGTTAAGAAACGGGCAAATATAAAATTTCCTAGGAATCAATAGAGTAAAATAGCCAATATAGTGGGATTTAAGTATGTAAAAATGTAGCAGCTAGTATAAAGTAAATCCCACTCTTCTAGTAGTGAGGGAGCATAGGAGTACAAGGGTTTGAGAGACAAAGACGATTTTATTAATATAAATAAACAAAACTAGCAAACGGCCCGAAGCAAAGCTTGTTTGGGCTTACAATCCCAGTACACATAAAAATAAAAATTATACGAAAAAGGAGAGGAAATGAAAAAAGAAAAGAAAAGAAAAGAAAAAAAAAATATTCAACTACCCTGCATTTTGGTCGATACAAGATTACACATTAAAAAAGACAAAAAAAGTAAAGAAAAAAGAAACTAAAACCATTTGACCAGTATAGCCTAAAACAAAACCAACATCTTGGTTCCACTTGAGGTCCACTCAACTACCAAAACCATGAATATTAAGGCAAAATAGCTTTAATTCCCACCAGAATTCACGAAAATAATCGATATTTCTTAAAGTCGTAGGTAAACAATTCCATGCATAGAGTAATAGCAAGCAGACGACGAATTATATTGGACTGTCTCGTAAAATGTGGATGAATATCAATTCCTAATTCAAACAAACTTTTAAAACATATTTTTAAACAATTTTGAAAATATTTATACAAAATAAGGCTTCGGTAAAAAGTAATAAGCCCTGGTAAAGGCAAGATTTTGCAATCTATTTACCTCTTTTGTACCGAGTCTTTAAAACCAACACTGCATAACAATCGAAGCACTTTATTCTGCAAAACTCGAATATGATGTAGATGAGAAGGACATTTACTACCCCAAACAGTACAACAATGTAGCAGATAAGGATGAATTAAGGAATAGTAGAGTTTTCTTAGAATATCTCTTGGGAAAATGTACGTCAACTTTCTTAAATGCCAACATTCCTAGCGAGTTTAAGACTTAATATAATCTGTATGTTTTCTAAAACTAATATCAATTAATACTCCTAGATATTTTGTACAATCTGTTCTTAAAATACTCATATCGGCAAAATTAAGTCTTTCTATCCAAGGATGACAATTTTAGCTCCTACCATACAATAGCTTAAACCAGGCTCAAAATAAGCCTTGGTGCCCATAGCCTCCTTGTCAAAAGCTTTTAGTAAATATATATTTAACTGAATACCTGTATGACGACTGCTAACCTCCTTTAAAAAAATGACGCGTGTGAGTATCCATGATCCAGCAATTTCACCCACATGACCTTCTTAAAATTGGCCATTCAGATGCTATGTAGATTGAGTCAATACTGGCTTATATACCTGGCGTGTAACATGTTCTTAAGTACATTTTATGGAGCTAAAAGACTTGGCTTTTAAAAGACTTTTATCTTTCAATTCGTCCAACACGCTTCTAGAAAGATAGGACCTCCCCCTCCCCCTATTATACATTTTCTTAATTTTTTTTGTCTTTCTTGTTCAAATTATCAAATAATTATATATTTTATTGCTGTCCATCGTCTTGAATTTTTAATATTTCCTGCTCCCTTTCCTCCTGAAAAATTCCTGCGTTCGTACTTCTTTATTGCAAGTATTTTTCCAAATCCACTATCAAAATATTTAGTGTAGCTAGTGACACTCTCAAAACATAAACAAGTCTTAGTTGAATATGATCAAAATAGATGTTAGTCTAGCAAATTATTATATCGTAAGGTGGTCGAGAAGCTTGTAAAAAAGTAACGCTAATGAATGAGTTTGGCTGTTTTTCACTTTAAAAAGTTCTACTAGGGTTGTGAGTGTGACAACCTTGGATAGATCCCAGCAATGAGTTGTGAATGAACGTCTAAAATACGTTTAAGGCAACATCATACCGAACACCAAGAAGCTAGGATGAGAATTGCATTCGTACTTAGTTCTATTTTGCTGTTTAAAATGATGTAAGTACAAAAGAATTTACTCTTAAGAATATCAAATTATTTCTGATTTGTGTATTATTTTTAGATAGCCAATCATAAATCTTTGACATACATCAGTTAAACGCAACTTATGTTATGGAATAGTGATAGGAATGCACCATTAGGTGTAGATTAAAATACAAATGCTGTTCTCTGCAAAAATATTCAGTAAACACAGAATTAACTCTCAGATTGATGCTAAATATTGCGCTTCAACAGGATTAAATAAGAAGCGAAAGTTTATCCAATGAAATTAAGAGTGGTATTAAAACTAAAAATGAACAGAAATCATTACGTGTTTTTCATCTTCTCACTTTCAAACTTAAGTTCGGTAAGTGGTTTAGTTGTAAGAATTTTAAAGCCCAATTGCAGTTGAAAGTTTTTATGGCACTTGGTATTAACCAAGTGACATATAGCAATTGCCAATTCTGTCGGTCTGTCTGTCTGTCGGTCTGTCGGTCCCGGTTTTGCTACTTTAGGCACTTCCAGGTAAGCTAGGACGATGAAATTTGGCAAGCGTATCAGGGACCGGACCAGATTAAATTAGAAATAGTCTTTTTCCCGATTTGACCATCTGGGGGGTAGTGGGGGGTCGGTTAATTCGCAAAAAATAGAAAAAATGGAGTATTTTTAACTTATGAGCGGGTGATTGGATCTTAATGAAATTTGATGTTTGGAATGATATTGCGTCTCAGAGCTTTTATATTAAATCCTGACCGGATCTGATGACATTGGGGGGAGTTGGAGGGGGAAACCTAAAGTCTCGGTTTTGCTACTTTAGGCACTTCCAGGTAAGCTAGGACGATGAAATTTGGCAAGCGTATCAGCGACCGGATCAGGTTAAATTAGAAATAGTTAATTTCCCGATTTGACCATCTGGGGGGAGGATTGGGGGGCTGGTTAATTCGGAAAAATAGAAAAAATGAAGTATTTTTAACATATGAGCGGGTGATTGGATCTTAATGAAATTTGATGTTTGAAATGATATTGTGTCTCAGAGCTCTTATTTTAAATCCCGACCGGATCTGATGACATTGTGGGGAGGTGGAGGGGGAGAAAGCCAAAATCTTGGAAAACACTAAGAGTGGAGGGATCGGGATGAAACTTATGGAGGGATCGGGTTAATTCTTAAAAATTAGAAAAAATGAGGTATTTTTAACTTACGAACGGGTGATTGGATCTCCATGAAATTTGATATTTAGAAGGATATCGTGTCTCAAAGATCTTATTTTAAATCCTGACCAGATCTGGTGACATTGGGGGCAGTTTGGGGTGGGGAAACCTAAAATGATGGAAAACGCTTAGATTGGAGGGATTGGGATGAAACTTGGTTGGAAAAATAAGCAGAAGTCTTGCATACGTGATTTACATAATTAGAACGGATCCGCTCAATGGGGGGGGGGGTAATTCTGAAAAATAAGAAAAAATGACGTATTTTTAACTTACGAAGGAGTGATCGGATCTTCATGAAACTTCATTTTTAGAAGGACCTCGTAACTCAGATATCTTATTTTAAATCTCAACCGGATCAAAAGTTATGGGGGGGCAGTTGGGGGGACCAGAAATCTTAGAAAATACTTAAAGCGGTGAGATCAGGATGAAACTGGATGGGAAGAATATAGACCTGTCTATGATACGTGACTGACATAACTAGACCGGGTCTGCTGTCTTTGGTGGAATTGGGGGGGGGGTAATTTTGAAAATTGAGGTATTTGTAACTTACTAAACGGTGACCAGATCTTAATGGAATTTGACATTTAGAAGGATCTTGTGCTTTAAAGTTCTAATTTCAAATTCTGACCAGATCCTGTGACATTCGGGGGAGTTGGAGGGGAAACCGGAATTCTTGGAAAACATGAAAATTGGGGTATTTTTATCTTACGGATAGATGATTGGATCGTAATGAAATTTGATTTTTAGAAGGAATTCATGTCTCAGAGCTCTTATTTCAAATCCCGACCAGATCTTTTGACATTGGGGGAGTTGGAGGGGGAAATCTTTTTGGAAAAACACTTGGAGTAGAGGAATCGGGATGAAGCTTGGTGGATAGAATAAACAAATGTCCTTGATACGTGATTGACAGAATCGTACTGGATTCGCTCTCTTTGGGGGAGTTGGGGGGAGTGGTTCAGTGATTTGGCGAGTCCGGTGCTTCTGGACGTGCTAGGGCGATGAAAATTGGTAGGCGTGTCAGGGAGCTGCACAATTTGACTTTATAAAGTCGTTTTCCCAGATTCGACCATCTGGGGGGTAAAAGGGAGAGGAAAAATTAGAAAAAATTAGGTATTTATAACTTACGAGTGGGTGATCGAATCTTAATGTATTTTGATATTTAGAAGGACTTTGTGACTCAGAGCTCTTATTTTAAATTTTGACCGGCATTAAGCCTCTTATTTTCCTTTTTAAATCAATCTATTGATTCATAGAATTTTGTTAGAGCTCATACCATATGATCTCTTGGTTCTTAGCTCTTCTCGCCTCGTCACAAGTGCCATATGAGCTCTTAGCTCTTGTTTGTTTAGCAGAGGCCCAATTAAAAAAGTAATTTCATTTTCAAGGCGCTGTGATAAAAAAAAAAGTGTTACGCCGCTATTGTGTTTGAACATTCGCAGTAAATGTTTACTTTCGTCCCAAGTATTCTAAAGTGCGTATTACTGCATATAGCAAGATTCTTCTGAGGATCACATATTGTTTCTTTGCTATTACTAGAGAAGCCATCCATTTTTTAGGTTTCTAAGATCCCCTCCAACAAGAGTAAAAATGTGAAAAGTCGACTTGCTTACAGATAACATCACCTATATAGCGAGGCGTATTAGTCCATGAGCCCCGCGGGCAGCAGGGCGAGGTGTGCATTCTATATTAATTCAACAGTCATAAAACTAAATAAAAACAAAAAAATCAACCGAGCTTTATTAAATAAATATATAATACAGACCTCGCCCCATTGCTCGCAGGGCTCATGGACTAATACGCTTTGCTCTATAGGTAATGTTACCTGTAAGCAAGCCCACTTTACGCATTTTTCCCATGGATTATTTCCCATGGAGGAGGAGAGTCAACGAAAAATGGATGCGCTTCTACAATAATGACAAAGAAACACTATGTGATCATCAGAATCTTGTTATATCCAGTAATATGTACTTTAGAGCAGGGCTTCTTAAACTTTTTTATATAGCGACCCCCTTCAAGCTTAGGAAATTTTAAACAACCCCCTCCTCCATATAATGAAGTATATATTAACCGTATATGTAGACGTAATATCGCACTATTTTACAATGTAAACAAAATAAGGATTAAAGAATATGTACCCATTCGTTTCACATATATATAATTGGAAACGTTGACGGGATATCGGTCATAATAAAACACAATAAATAGAATGACATAAAACTACATATATATTTATTCAATAGAAAAAATAAACTTTTGTAATATTTAATAAAAACATATTATTAACATCAAACAATACTAATGTGACGGATGTGATTGTTTATTTTTACACAAATAATTAAATCTAGGCTCAATTTGAGTTAGTGCAGATCGTAATACATTTTCAACGTTTATTAAAGTTGAATGGTATTTTGATTTTATGTAAGTTAATGTGGAAAAGGCTGATTCACATAAATATGTTGTACAAAATGGCAGTAATTTGTTCATTGCCATTTCCGATAGTAGGGGATATTCTGATTTGATTTCCATCCAAAATTCATGCACAGGCACTTGAGAAAATCTAAGTCACAAGGTAATATCACTTGTTAATTCAGCAAATTCTTCTTGTGCTTTTAAGTTTAAAAAATAAATTTCTTCCATTTCAATTGAAAATGGATTGCAAATCCATTGTTGTGTATCGATATCATTGGGAAAATACCTATGCATGTAAACTTCCATATCCTTCAAATGATTAACTATAATTTTTGTTATAGGAGTATCTTTTTTTGAAATATTGTTACTAATTCTCATCTAACTCGTCGGTAAATGGAAAAATTTTGAGCGATCCACTTTCCACTCTGCTCTTCCATATAAGAATTTTTTTTTTTAACAAAGGCCTCAAGCTTATTTTTTATATAAACATATTAACGCAGACTCCCTGCATCAATAAATTCATATAATTGATTTTATCAAAAATATCTGCCAAATAGCATAGCTTGAGAAGCCATAAATTATCGTGAAAATAATCGGCCAAATTAGAATTTTGCTCTGTTAGAAATATAAGAACTTCATATTTTAAAGTTAATAATCGTTTAAACTTCGACTTCTTGATAGCCACCTAACTTCAGCATGTAGCAATAAACTTGTATAATCCAAATCCATATCAATGCACAAATTTTTAAACAATCGACTATTAAGTGCTCAACTTTTAATAAAGTTTTTGACAGCATCAAAAAACTTAACATTAATTCTAGTGCAATTTTTTTAACAACAAGTTCCTCTTGGTGAATCATTCAATGTCTAAATGTAATATGATCATTTTCAGTTTTAGCAAATGCTGTAAAACCAAGATCTTGTCCAGTCATTGCTGCAGCACCGTCAGTGAACACACCAACACATTTTTTCCAATTTAATCCTTCTTTTTCAAAAAACTCATTTTCTTTTTTATATTTATCTTTTCCACGAGTATATCTTCATGAATACTTCCTTCATAAATATATCTTACAAAAAGTAACAACTGTGCCATTTTTGGGATGTCTGTCGACTCGTCCAGTTGTATTGCAAACTTTGAGCTGTCTTTAAGCCTCATAAGAAGCTGTTGAAATTGATCATTGCTAATGTCTGAAAATTATTTTGGACAGAGTGTCATTTGATAATGGAATTTTACTAATTCCAGCAGTATACTGTTTTCCATGAACAATTTCAGACATTCTTATAGCTGCAGGTAGTAAAAGTTGCTCTCCAATAGTTAAAGGCTTTTCGTTTTTGCTATGGAATACGAAACTTCATACGATGCCAATAGATATTTATCATTCAAAGTAACATACTTCTCCAAAGTGTTCTTTTCTTTATTTGATGTTTGCAAAAGACGCTCAAAATATTCTATTGGCTTTTTTGATAACGTTGCATGTTTAGTATTCAAATGTTGTTGCAGTTTTGACGGTTTCATGCTTTCTGCAGCCAAAACTTCTTTGCAAATTAAGCACACTGGCTGTTCTTCATTGTTGTGAGAAGAGCATGTAAAGCCATACTGCAAATATGATTTGTCATATTTTCTTTTTTTTTTGTTTTGCTAGAAGTCGGATTTGAAGCACTCCAACTTGGTTCTGCCGGCGTGGCAGACTTATTAATTGGAATTTTAATTAGCCATTTATCCATGATGGTTAAATAATAATAAATAATTAAACGAAATGTAGTTGAACTTTAACATAATAATTAAAATTATTATGAAACAAAATTGTAGTGACACGTGTCACTACAAAGACAAAGCTGAGACCAAACTGAAGAACAAACAGTATGTGTAAGCTGTAAGGCAATGTGGTGTCTGGGTACTTATAACCACTAAGTTATCTTGCAAACACTGACGCCGGCGGCCAGACATCAATGTCGAAGGTTCAGTTGGAAATCGAGGAGCACATTGTATTTATTATTTTAAATGCTACTTCCATATTTTCATTTATAGGCCCTACATAACAGTTTTGGATTGCCACTTTTTTAAAAAAAAAAGTTATAATAATACTACAATAGTATTTTGTATGATTTTTTTATTTGTATTTATATTTGTATGTAGTGTGTATACTGATTTTAAAACTTTATTTATAATGATTGAAAAGTATCAGATATTTGCGACCCCCTTTCAGTAGTCTCTCGACCCCCCTGGGGGTCGCGACCCACAGTTTAAGAAGCCCTGCTTTAGAGCACTTGGAACGAAAGTAAATATTTAACGAAGATTTTAACCTAGAACTCAAAATCAGAACAAGCATATTTTCTTAGAAGATTTATTCGAAGATCCTATATGAAAATTTATAATGCAATAGGTATTTTTTGCTGTCTTGGAAAGGGGTTGATTAGGAAAATGAAACTTTCAATAGTGAATCCAGGGCCAAAAATATACTCCATGATAGCATTGCCAAGTTAATATATTAACCCTCTTCTGATTTTTAAGTTTAGAAATTTACCTACTTGACAGGTACAATTTTGACAAAACAACACTATACCTTAATTTTCAGTTTTCAGTTTCTTTTTCTCTAGTTTTAGTTTTGAAAATACAATTCTTGTTATTTGAGTAGAATTTTAAGTCGTATAAATGTTTTTTCTTCTAAATTTAGGACATTATAACAAAGATTTTAAAGGCCATGAAAGGTCAGTTCCCTCTAGAAGGAGAAGTAGTGAAAGTGGGTACTTCAGAACACCTTCCCTGGATATACTTTAGGCTATAGATCAGTCCCTGAGAGTTTCATTTTCCTAATCCAGCCCCTCTCCGTGAAAGCGAAAAGTAGCTTGTCTAAAATTTTGACAAAATTAGCAATTCTTCACAACTTAGACTCTTGCCCTTACAGGGATCATGCTAATTTTACAGACCTACATTTTATTTTCTATTTTTTGTATTTCAAATTTTTACTTGGTGTCATTTTCGGTCAAGATGGGATTGTGGCTGAAAACGGGATGGGAAGGGCCCTCTTTACCTTCCGATAATTTTTGGCTCTTGTAAAAGTTATTTGGAACCAGCATAGTATATGTATTACCAGAGGCAGATCCTGGTGGGTGAGGGGCGGGAGGAGTCTTAGGCCCCCAAGATTTTTTTGGTGCTCTCATTCGCATTCCCTACTTTTTCCTTTTTTCGCTCTTTTCTTTAAGTTAACTTGTCAATTTCATCAGTTATACGTAGGTAATTTACCCAGTTAACAACAGAAAGTAAAGTTTTCTCATGAATGTAAAGAGCAAAGTTGAAACTTATAATGAGCATAAATTATTTATCTTCTGCCGGTTCAGTATGTATTACATAAAAAAACTAGTTTTTTTAACTGAAAGTAAGGAGCGACATTAAAACTTAAAACGAACAGAAATTACTCCGTATGTAAAATGGGTTGTCCCCTCCGCAATGCCTTGCTCTTTACGCTAAAGTTTTTAATTGTTTTAAAAAGCAGAATTGTGGCAAAGAGTCAAACTTTAGCGTAAAGAGTAAGGGATTGCGGAGGGGACAACCCATTTAATATACGGCGTAATTTCTGTTCGTTTTAAGTTTTAATGTCGCTCCTTACTTTCAGTTAAGAAAACTAGTTTTTTATGTAATTCCTGAACGTTTTTAAATTAATGCATGTTTGATTTTGGCTCTCCACACATAAATTATTAAAATGAAATTTGCATATTAATTCTTTTTTTGGCTAAATGGCTTTCTCTTAGTTTTGATCAGACGATTTTGAGAAATAAGGGGTGGGGAAAGCCTAGTTGCCCTGCAATTTTACGGTTACATAAAAAGGCAACTATAAATTTTAATTTTCAACGAATGTTTTTATTAGTAAAAAACATACGTAACTGAAGAATTAGCTTACGTAACAAACTTTTATCTTCTTAAATTTTTATTATGTATATGAGGAGTTTTGTACCCTCGTTAATACCTCGCTCTTTGCACTAAATCGTAAGTTTTGTCCAAATTCTTTAAGAATGACCCCTGAATCTGAAAGGCCGTAGAGTAAATAGTTGAAATTACTAAAAATACTATAGCATAAAGAGCGAGGTATTTATCTCCTCCTAAATACCTCGAGCTTTATGCTAAAGTATTTTTAGAACCCCTCATATTCGTAGTAATCTCTGTTCGTTTTAAGTTTCAATGCTACTCCTTGTTTTCAATTGAAAAAAAAACTTTTCCATGATTATTTTTTCATTGTTTTTTTTTATAGTAATTTTAGAAAATCCTGCGCCCTTTTCATTGAATTTCTGGTCCCCAATGACATTTCTCCAAAGAAAGATCCTCCCACATAGCTCCCTTCCCTCAACCCCACCCCCAAAACCAAAAAAATCCCCTGAAAACGCTGTACACTTCCCAGTAACCATTATTCTATGTAAACACTGGCCGAAGTTTGTAACTTGCAGCCCCTCCCCCAGGGACTGGGGGGGAGTAAGTCATTCTCAAAGACATAGTTATTATAGTTTTTGACTATGCGGAACGAAATGGCTATCTCAAAATTTTGATCCGTTGACTTTGGAGAAAAAATGAGTGTGGGAGGGGGCCAAGGTGCCCTCCAATTTTTTGGTCACATAAAAAGGGCACTAGAACTTTTCATTTCCGTTAGAATGAGCCCTCTTGCGACATTCTTGGACCACTTGGTCGATACGATGACCCCTGAAAAAAAAAAAAAAAAAAAAAAAACAAATATACACGCACCCGTGATTTGTCTTCTGGCAAAAAATACGAAATTTCACATTTTTGTAGATACGAGCTCGAAACTTCTACAATAGGGTACTCTGATACGCTGAATCTGATGGTGTGGTTATCGTTAAGATTCTGTGACTTTTAGGGGTTGTTTTCCCCTATTTTTTAAAATAACTCAAATTTTCTCAGGCTCGTAACTTTTGATGGGTAAGATTAAACTTGATTAAACTTATATATTTAAAATTAGCATTAAAATACGATTCTTTTGATGTAGCTATTGATATCAAAACCCTATTTTTTAGAGTTTTGGTTGCTATTGAGCCGGGTCGCTCCTCAAACAGTTCGTTACCACGAACTGTTTGATCTGCAAAATTGGCATGAAAATCTTTGAATGTTGCAAAGATTCTTCTACGAACATAAAACTTTCCCCTATTTCACGAAAATGGAAATACCTGTTGAAGATAAAAGTAGTATCTTAAACACGTTTCATAAAGGTGGTAACACAGGTATAGCATACACCGTAACGCAATCATTTGTCTATTCACAATGAAATATTGAAAAGTAGCCTTGTTGCTAAAAGTTCAAAATAGAGAAAAGTAAAAATTTGGATACAAACATGGAATGGATATGAGACGAAGACTGATGGCTGAATGTGAAAGGAGATAGAAGAATGTTTTCTTATGTTTTAGTAAAATATCTGAAAATACCAGGAAATCGAAAGGTAAGCTTTGACTAATAATAAATCCCCTCCACCCTCAAAAAATCTTTAATTTTAGTTTTTGCGGCTAAGTAAATAGCGAATGGGCCAATAGGGCTTTCGTATGAATAAATTAATCGGTCTATTTATTCTAACTATAAAGCTAGTTTGGCTGGAATTAGATGAATGAAAGCGTTCAAAAAATTTAGGCCAGGAACAGATCCATGTGGTGGGAGGGGGCCACCCTCACCCCAAGACACTTCTGGGTCACTTATTCCGTTCTTTTTTCTTTTTTGAAATCTTTTTTAAAATAAACTTGTCAATTTGGTGCCTATCTTGAGTTACATTGGCACCCTTCGTCTAGTGGCCCCCGCGCCCAAGATTTCGCTCTTGATTTGTTAGAGATTCAGACATGAAACTGCTCGCACAATCAGCTTACGAATCATTCCGTCATAAAATTATAAGATAAACTTCGCTTTTAGGAAAAATTAATCATATAATTAAACTTGCTTGTTAGATCTTCATTCTCAGATTAAGTTTTCTTTTTTCTTTTTTGGGCAGTTATTTCTATTTTCTTTCTTAAGGGCCCGTAAATTTAGGGTACGGTTTCTGGGCGTCAATGATTGGGATATGATAAGGCAACTTACAACATTAATTTATGTTAAGGAATATTTTTTTTGAACTGCTCCTACCCACTCCCCATTCAGAAAATCCTTAATTTCAGTTTTGTGACTAATTAAATAGCGAAACCCAATAGGGCTTTCGTGTGATAATTCTGTCTATCAATTTATTTTAACCGTATAGCTAATTTGGTTGAAATCGGATGAATGAAAGAGTTAAAAGCAATTTAGGCCAGAAACAGATCTATGGGTTCGGAGGGGACGACCCTCCTCCAAGACACTTCTAGCACCCTTATTTCGTTCTTTTTTTCAGTTTGGTGCCCACCTGAAATCCCATTGGCGCCCATGGTCTAGTGCCCCCCCCCCAAGATTTTTTCTAGGTCAGCACCTGTGTACTATGGCGACACAGGTAGAGAAGCAGGTTTAATCCCGGATCTAGTTTATTTGGTTTATTAAAACAAATACGTACAAGATTTTAAGTTCATGACTCCTTTTTGTACAGAAAAATCTGCCCTCCTTTTTACGATGCTTAGCGTACTCTTAAAAGGGTCAAAGTGCCTTTTTTCAGAGATAAGTCGAAAAAGAAATTTTAACCAACTGTTGAAACAAAGGTAATTTTAGATTTTTTTTTTTTTTTTTAATTTGTTATGATAATACAACTGTCACAATGGGAATCCTTCTTCTGCATCAGTCTTCAGCCAAAAGATGCTCGAACTAGCAACACAAAATATAAATAAAGAAAAATTTTACCAAAATTAATTGGTAATTAATTGGTAATTAAGCACTGCAGTACAGTAGTGCAAGGTTGACTTCAAAGCCAAAGCAAAATCAATTTAGATGCCAAATTATTCAAGTGCAGTATTATATTATAATAAATGAGCTGAAAGCAGTTCCGTCAAACTTTCACTTTTTGTGTTTTTTTTAAGCTGAATCTTCTAGACAGTGGTTTTCAAGTAAAAAAAAAATCATTCCATCTACAATGACGAAACTATCCAATGATCCACCTTTATTACAAAAATGTGCAATGTTAATCATTTTAGACTTTTCGAATTCTTCCAAGAGGTTTGGCACAACAACATTCGCCATTTACCCCTTATTGGTCAGCTTACCTGCGGTTTCCTCGCATTCACATGCTTACCTTTGTTAGTATCGGTAGTTTCGATCAGTGTTTGCATTTTAGTCCCAATGCGAATCATTAGCAAATTCACAACGAAATGGTGCACCTGTAAAAATCGAATGGATGGAAAGACAGTTCTCTTCACTGGTGCCACATCTGGTAAGCTTTCTTCCTACCTTTTCTTTTTATATTCACTATATTTTTCATAGCAGCCAAATATTCTTTAAATGTGATATGTAAAATTTTTTAATTTGCTTAAATAATTATTTATGTATCAAATTAACTCTTACTAGATGGCCATTTTTGTGTTACTCGTTTATCATTCTGTTGGTACTTCTTACTCAAAATGACTTTGATAGACTTGACTTAGCAAATGAAGTTCGATTCATTTGAAATTTAATATGGTCAAGTCGAATAAAGAGCTTTATTGTCCATCCTCGGCAGCATATAAAGAAATAGATTAAAAGCAAAGATGAGCAACTGGCAGGAAAACATAATAGGAGACTAGTTCATTATTAGCACAAAGTTTAGAGGCTTAAAAGACCCAAAAGTGTGAAAAAAAATTGAACAGTAAACAGAGAACTTCAACATGAAATTTTCTTAACTTGGAAACATTTCGCCAGTAAATAATTTACTTGATTCCATTACTGGCAAAGGGACAAAGTGAACACACCAGTTGACGCCTTTTGTGTGCTCAATCCAAATTAAATATATAATTCTCCTCATAAATATACCCCCTCCCTAATCGTCATGTATGTTGCCATAAAACACAGGTTTTTACTATGGGGATAGGTACTACAAGAGGTCAGTACTCCATATGATATTGTGGAGTACAAGAGGTCAGTACTCCCTATCCTAGTATGCACTAAAAGAAGGTATTTGTGATCGTCCATTGATAAAAATTGATCTGAGTCTAATGATAGCTGTTTATTGTTTCGAGTAAAATTTTGGGTAGGCACACGTAATTGACATATTTGAAAAAAAAAATCAATTTGATGTTTTAGATCAGGGTTTGAAGCTGGTGTGCAGAATCCAGTTGAGTCAAAAGATATTACGCAAGATCAAATTAAATATTTCGAAGAACCTCATGTTTGGTAAACAGGTTTATCTGAATTTAAATGTGCTAGTAGAATTTATGATATTGTATTAAACTTTAATTTACCACTTATATCAACATAAGCATGGCATGACTGCTAATCTTTGTGAAAAAGGCGCTGAGAATAGAAACTTAATGGGAATGACCGTGTGTATCAATATAAACGTGGTGTGACCGCTTGTATCAAAGTGGGGATGGTGATGACAGAAAAACAAAATTAAAAAAAATTGAAAAAAAATTAAACAAACTAAAAAACAATGAAAAATAAAGAAATGTTTTGTTTGAAAGAAAAATAAATTAGCGCTTTACATCAAAATTGTTTCCAGTACAATTTTGACTAGACTCACGTAATTGCTATGTTTGAAAGAAAAGCAATTCGGTGCTTTATATTACAGCTTGAACCTGATGTTCAGATTTTAGCTGGCTCAAAAAAATATTACGTAAGATCAAACTTAAACATTGCTAGGAATTTCTTGATGTGAATAAGTTCTTTTTGTGACCTTCTACGTATGAATCTGAAATTGCAGCATATGATAGCAATTTATTGCTTCCAGTACAATTTCGGGTAGGCATACAGAGTTGGCACGTTTGAAAGAAAAGCTGCTTGATGTTTTAGATCATGGCTTGAATCTGGTATGCAGAGTATAGTTAACTCAAAAGATATTAAGTAAGATCAAATTGAAAATTTCTCATAACAATATGTTTGTTGAACTTTTTTTAAAATTCAAATGGGCGAGTAGAATTTATTATATAGTATTGAACTTTACTTCTTCACCGCTTATACCATCACAGAAATGGTGCGACCAGTTGAATGAATAAAATTATAGGAATGACCGCTTGTATAAACATAGCCAGGGCATGACCCCATTGTATCAACATCGGCATATTGATGACAAAAAATAAAAATTAACATTAGAAAAAATTAAAAAAGAGAAAATATAAGAAATTAAAGTAAAAAATATAATTAATGAGAATTAACAAAAAAAAAAAAAAATTTAAGTCATGTTCGAATGAAAAGTTATTGGGTACTTGAGATTGCTTTATTGTTTCCCATACAATTTCGGGTAGACACATGTAATTGATATACTTGAAAGGAAAGAAATTTGGTCCTTTAGATCAGGGGTTTGAAGTTGGTATGCAGAATTTAGTTGACTCAAAAGATATTAATTAAGATAAAAAATAAAAGTTATTGAGAACCTTCTGACGAAGATCAGTTTTTGTCACCTTCTAAGTGGAAAAGTGAAACTGTAGCAAATTGAAAGCAATTTACTTTTTCCTGTACTATTTCGGGTAGGCACTAGTAATTGACATTTTTGAAAGGGAAGAAATACGATGCTTTAGATAAGGGCTTGATGCTGGTTGGCAGAATCTAGTTGACTCAAAATGTATTTTGTAAGATCAATTAAAATTTATAAATGCCTCATGTTTAGGAAACCGATTTATTTAAATTCAAATGGGCTAGTAGAATTTATCATATAATATTAAACTTAACTTGACCGCTTGTATCATCACAGGCAAGGTTTGACTACATGTATCAACATAATCATGGAAATGACCACTTGTATCAATGTATCCATGGCGTGACTAATTGTATCAACATAGGAAATTTTGATGACAGAAAATGAAAATTTAATGGAAATATAAAAAAATAAATCAAAATAATGGAAAATTTAAAAAACGCCAAGTTCGAAAGAAAAGCAATTTGGTGCTTTAGATCAGTATATTGCTTCCAATACCATTTTTGTAAGGCATATTTAATTGTTGTGTTGGGAAGAAAATCAATTTGGTGCTTTACATCAGGGGATACAATCTAGTATGCAGAATTTAGTTGAATCCGAAGATGCTACATAAGGTCAAAACTAAATATTAATGTAATGACAGTAAAATCGTGTCTGATATTATCAAAATTTTATCAAGCATCTTAAGAGTACATTGTTCCTCAGGAATGTCTTACGAAATTACCAGCTAATGAAATTGTTTGCACAAAACGTGCACACTTGAAAGGAGTAGTATAGTTTTTGGACCACCAAACTCATCCACTCAATTCAAATCATTTTCAGTCCATTTTACATCATTTAAAAACAATTATTGCATATATGAACATTTTCCATCCGTTCATTCAACGTGAAAACAGGTCCTCGGAAATAAAATTTTGTCTCATTTTTATACCTTTCACAACATGAACACGGGTTCTAGACCCCACCTAGATTACCCCATCGATGTACCACCTTTATTGAATTCACGTCATTTTAAATGAAGATTTCCGACATTTTTATAATTTCTTATCCTGAGCTTTAAGATCAAAACAGGTCTTGTGAAATAAGAATTCGATTAATTTGTGAAATAAGGTTTTAATTATATTCTATTTTTCCTATGCTACCAGTAAAATGTAATAATTTAATATTTATTGGATATTTCAATATCAATATCTAAATTATTTATTTTATCTTTATTTTTTCTTTCAATAACCTTTAAAATCATACCTTCTTCTATTTTTGTAATTCCTTTTCAAGATCAGCTGCTTTAGAATCAAAACACTTATGAGCAAATAGATCAACAATTTCACCTTTAAAATCAACAGTAGTAACGAGTTTATATTCACATATATTTGTAACATTATTCATTCCTATAATCGTGTATTCCATTCCAATGTCTAAATCTTCTGTCCTAATAGTTCGATCATGTTTATTTTCCATTTTCATTTCTCTTAAAATGTTCTCCATTTATTAATTGCTAGTTCTATTCAACAGAATTTCAAATCGAAATTAATCTTTCTTTGAATTAACTCTGGCTTTGTTCCCAAGAAGTTCTGTTATTCGGAGTTCTGGGAAGGAATCCGGACACGCGTCACCTGAAACGTCACCAGAAGCCAGTCAAATGAAACACAAAAAAGTGTTCAAAAGAAACACGACTGGTTATCGGTTGTAATCCAACAATTCGACTCTCACTGGTACCTTGTGTAGCGGATGACGATGTCGAAACGGTTGGAATAAGGGACCCAGATCAAGGAGTAAGTAGCAGCCAGTTTCCGTCCAAACAAAAACCCTGCGAGTTAGCCTCAGAACTCAGGCTGATGATGATATCGCCAAAACAAGAAAATGAATAACAGCCTGGGGAGTGGCTATGCAAAAATTTTTAAAGTTTGATTTTTAGTTTGTGTTTATTCTATCAATTTATCTATTGAAAAAACATAAGGAATTAACTGAAAAAATGGAGAAAAGTCTGGGGGAGGATTTGGCAATTTTTTGTAGAGAAGCATGCTACATACGCCATCTTTGTTCAAACTGTGGAAAGAGAAACTAGCCTTTATTTATTTTCCCATCATGTTTTTTTGTTCGGTCGGGAAGATGTAATTTTTTCCAATGTACGTATCAAAGGAATTTTCTTTTAATATGGATTCTGAATATGTATAATTTATTAAGTTTAACTAAACCCATCAAAAGCTAAAAGACAATTCTCAATTATTCAAAAAGAACCTCTGACGTCACTGTATTTATTCCCGTGACAAGTTTGTACTTGGTTCTGGAGATAATATTACTTTTAGCTTAATTTTAATACATAGGGGCCATTAGCTTTATTTTATATGGTTTGAGTGATCGCAATTTCTTTCGGTTTGTCTGTCTGTCGGTCAGTCCCGGTTTGCTAGTTTGGGCACTTCCAGATAAGCTAGAACGATGAAATTTGGCAGGTGTATCAGGAACTAGACCAGATTAAATTCAAAATAGTCATTTTCCTAATTCGACCACCTGGAGGAGTGTGGAAGGACGGTTAATTCAGAAAAATAGGAAAAATGGGGTATTTTTAACTTACGAACTGATGATTGGATCTTAATGAAATATGACGTTTAAATGGATCTAGTCTCTCAGAGCTCTCATTTAAAATTCCTACGGGATCTAATGACATTGGAAGGAGTTGGAGGGGGAAACTGGAAAATCTTGGAAAACTCTTAGAGTCGAGACATGGGGATGAAACTTGGTGGACAATATCTGGCACCCCTCATCATTCCTATGACATCTTACAGATAATTTACTATTAAAAATATGCTTTAAATTCATTGGTTCATGTTTTTGTAATCCATCCTAAACGTGGTACACCATGGCAATTCATCCCATTGTGCCACACTATGACTAGCCTTTGACACCCCTGATCATTCCCAAGACATTTTTCCTGTATTTTCTTGTTAAAAATGGTTATTAAAATTCATTGGGTGGTGCTTTTGCAGGCCAGCCCTCCGTGATACACCACGTCAGTTCGCGCCACCGTGCCACACTATTAATGGCCGTCTGGCACCAGGCATTATTTCTAAGACATTTTTCATATATTTTCTTGTTGAAAATCATGCTTTAAATCCAATGGTTTGTATTTTTGCATGCCACCCTCCTTGACAAACCATGTGATTTCACACTACCTTGCCACACTATGACTGACCCTCTGGTTCTCCTCATCATTCCAAAGACATTTTTCAGATATTTTTTTCTTTAACAAAGTGATATCCAATTCTGCTTCCAACCACTTCTGTCCCTGATTCCACCAGTTCCACAGTCCTGATTCCACCAATTCCGCTCCAGTATTCATCAGTTCCAGTCCCAGTCCCCAGCTCCACCGATTCTGGTTTCGTCAGTTCTGATTCACTCACTTCTGTTACCGGTTCAACAGTCCCAGTTTCACCAATTCTACTCCCGAGTTCCGCCAATTCCGGGATTTTTTATGCGGTTGTCCCCGTGGTAATCTATGGCTATTCATCAAGAATAGCTAGTCTATTATACGTTTCCTTATAATTTTTACATTGGTAGCATAAACACTCACATCTCATTATAAAAAATGAGGATGGAATTTTCCCGGAAAGTTTGTGCTCATGTTTAAGTTATCGTTGAGTTGAATGCTGACAATGAGCAGTATTTGAACTATAAAACAAGCATGAATTGGGATCCTATAGGAAATGTATATGCGCTTTTTCATGAAAGTGAAACGTTAAATTCCTTTGGAATACAAAAAATTATCACCTGTGATGGTGGATATGCGAGAGTATGGAAGTCTTAAACGTTTATTTTGTGACGGAGGTCAACTTTTTGTTACGGTTGCTGGTAGCACATTACCTGTTAATAGATCCTATCTGGCATTAGCATTTAAAAGAAGACAAGCCTACTGCAGCACCAGCATTATAATGCATATCTTATCCAGGTGACAAAACTGCAACTTATGCTAAAGTAATGTCGTAATAGACATTATAAAGCTTGGAAAATAGAAAGGGCATTGACAGACAATATCATCAAGTAATATAAAGATGAAATGATGAAAAACAAAGGACCCATAAACGTTACTAGAAGGATCATGGAAAAGGTGAAGAAAAAGTATTTCAAGAAACTGTACGTTCATGATAAAGTTATCATGTTATTGAATGCTTGCAAAAAAATCTGAACTATGAAATAAGAATTAATAGGAATATTATTAGAAATACAGGCTAGCGTTGGCATGACAGTGAGGCGTTAAATTCCTTGGGAATATAAAAAATATCATATTTTGAAAAGATCACAAAAAAAAGATCACGAATAAGATTATGAATAAGAAAAGTCACCAGAAGGAGGATCACGGGTAAGTGATTATTTATTTTGTTTTTATTGTTTTGTATTTTTTTCCCCAGATATGATCGTATCGACCCAGTGGTCTTAGAATATCGTGAGAGGGTCCATTCGAACAGAAATTAAAACTTGTTTTGCCTTTTTAAGTGACCAACAAATTTAAGGGCAACTAGGACCCCTCCAACGCTCATTTTTTCTAAAAGTCACCCTAGATATCCATTTTGTTCAGCATTGTTGAAAAATCTAATAGCTGCGTTGTTGAGGATGACTTAATCCCCCACAGTCCCCAGGGGATAGGCTGCCAGTTATTAATTTGGCCCATTATTTGCATATACTATTGATTATTGGGAAGTATGTAGACGTTTTCTGGGGGAATTTTTTCTGTTGTGGGGGGAAATTAGTGTACTGAATATTTCCCAGCATAATTAAAAAGGATCAGAAATTAAATTAAAAAAACAACATGTTTTTTAACTGAAAGTAAGAAGTAACATTAAAACTTATAAATAAACTTATTCTAATTAAAAGACCTTTGTGAGTCAGGGGTCATACTTAAAGAATTCTGACCTGGATTCCATTAGAGGCCTTAAGAAATTTGGACATAGATGGTCGGCCCAGTTGCCCCCGTTCGCAGAGCATTTGGCAGCAGATCGTGAAACCTGGTCCAAAGAGGTCACAAGGATCCTGGATGCCGAGTGAGGCAGAAACGTCTGACTCCCGCCCCAAGAACAAGAAAAGTAAGTAGCACGTCCAGAAGTACCGAACTCGCCAAAGCACTGGGCCCACCCATAACTCCCCCAAAGAGAGCACATACAGTCCCGTCACATCAATCATGTATCTACAGCATTTTCTAACTCTATCCACTATGTTTCATTCCGATCTCTCCACTCTAAGTGTTATCCAAGATTTCTGGTTTTCTCGTCCAACTCCCCCCAATGTAACCAGATCAGGCCGGGATTTAAAATAAGATCTCTGAAACATGAGTTTCTCCTAAATATCAAATACCTCAATTTTTCTATTTCTTCCGATTAACATCCCCTCCAACTCCTTCAAAGGGGGCGGATTCAGTCTGGTTGTGTCAATCACGTATCTAGTACTTGTGCTTATTCTTCCCACCAAGTTTCATCCCGATCCCTCCACTCTAAGCGTTTTCCAAGATTTTAGGTCTCCCCCCCCCAACTCCCCCAATGTCACCGGATCTGGTCAGGATTTAAAATAAGAGATCTGAAGTACGAGGTCCTTCTAAATATGAAATTTCTTTAGCATCGGATCGCTCTTTCGTAAGCTAAAATACCTCATTTTTCACATTTTTCAGAATTAGCATTCCCCCCAATTCCCCCAAAGAAAGCGAATCTGTTCCGGTTATGTAAATCTCGTATCTAGGACTTTTTCTTGTTTTCCCATTAAGTTTCATCCCGATCCCTCCACTCTAAGCGTTTTCCCAGATTTTATGTTTCCCCCTCCAACTCCTCCCAATGTCACCAGATTTGATCAGAATTTAAAACGAGAGTTCTGTGACACATTATCGTTCTAAAGATCAAATTTCATTAAGATCCGATCGCCCATTCTTAAGTTAAAAATACCTCATTTTTCCAATTTTTCCGAATTAATCGTCCCCCCACTCCCCCCCCCCAGATGGACGAATCAGGGAAACGACTGTTTCCAATGTGATTTGGTCCCTGATGCGCCTACCAAATTTCATCGTCCTAGTTTATTTGGAAGTGCCTAAACTAGCAAAACCTGGACCGACAGATGGACAGATAGACAGACAGACCGACAGAATTGGCGATGCTATATGTCACTTGGTAAATACCAAGTGCCATAAAAGCTAGACCGAAAGGAATTCAAAAGCTACCGAGTCATATCCCTCATCCCGATTGCTGCAAAAATGTTCGCAATTATGCTTCTAAATAGGGTCCGAGACACTAGAAATTCCCGAACGCAACCAAACCAAGCAGGATTTAGACCGGATTTGGACTGCTGTGATTAGATATTTAGTTTGTGGCGAGTCCTAGAACATTGCTTCAAACACTAGCAGGAGACAATCCAAATCTTCATCGATTTCATCACAGTCTTTGACTTGGTCTGTTGGGACGTCATATGGGCCGCAATAAGAGAGGAAAAAGTCCCTGACAAGATCAACAGACTGCTGAAGGCGTACTACGATGGAACCCTGGCCCTAGTTAGATTTTTTAGTAAGCTTTCGGATCTGGTCGTGGTCGAGGAGGGTGTATGTCAAAGATGCGGTCTGTCACCAAATCTTATTCAACTTTGTCATTAATTGGTTTATCGCGGCCCTCGACAAATATAGAAGTGTGGAAGTGAGCCTGTCCTTCCCTGTCACAGATCTTGAATACACCTATGATGTGGACATACTTACTGAGTCTGTTACAGATGCCCAGGCACGATTAATGAAGTTGCAAGCGGAGCACTTTTGACTGACCCGCAAATAAGTCTACCGAAGACGAAAACGATGCGGACAGGTGGGATGGATGACACCCTTGTGACCCAAAGTGGTAGTCAAATCGAGGACGTTCAGTCGGTCAAATACCGTGGCTCAATCATAAATACAATTGAGGAATCATCAAAGGAGATCTGGAATCGCATATCCTCAGCATGGAATGTCTTTCTGCAGCTAAAAACTCGCTTTGGAAGGGTAGAGAAATCCCTCCACGCTTAAAGCTCCGAGTTTACGACCTATTCCCTCTCAAATACCTGAATATATATACTAGGCATTCGCCTGTCAGACAGAGTCTTGAACGTAGAGGTGAGGAGAAGAGGTCGGGATCACCCACTTATCTCTGATGTTGTCAAAAGAGGCGTCTGAGGTGGTTTGGCAACACCTTACGGAGATCAGAAGAACATATTACTCAAAAATGCCTCGAATGCCTTCCACAACCAGCATGGAAGAAGAAAGCATAGGACAGACGAAAATATGGTTTGCAAAAGTCAAGGCTGATTTAGATCATATTGGGGTTTCCGAAAATTTGGGTGACGCTGGGATCTTTACTGGCTTGAAATTATGGTGCCTCCCCCCTTGAGCAAAATCTCTGGAAAGAAACATATGGTCGTCAGCTGTGCGCTACATTGAGCCTGGATGCGACTTGAACGTGCAACAAATACAAGTAAGTAAGTACATCTTATGATCCTCACAATCCCTATATGCTTTTATCATACATGTTTTAACCGATCTATCCATTTCGCAGATACATCTTGCATGTGGTAGACATTATTTCAGTTTAATACAAATTACTTCGGTTCTAACATTAGTTCAATGTATTTAACCTCAAAATACCAAGCTTTAAATTAAGTTCACAATATACACTAATCTACACAAGTCCTTGGCTACTTTTTTATGATCTTGAATTATTTTATTGGCCTTCCATTCTATCTCCCTTCCCATCTGATGGGCTTCTTAAGGCTAATGGTCTTTTTTGTTCCCGCCCAATTTCTGAAACAGATTCTAAGAATCTTAATAACGCCACTGCTAGTGTCTATTCGATAGCAAACCCGTTTATGAGACTTGACAAAAACATAATTAGTCTGTATGTTTTTACATTATGTTAATCCAGTGGGAGAAAAAAAAAAAAGATGTTTATTTAGTAAAAGCACGTTAGATTCTACGAAGATTAATTTAGATGAACAGGTTATGTAAAAGAAAATATACCCACTGCTGAGCTAAAAATAGTGTTTTCTTTTGCACATCAATTTCAAGGGTAATCCTATATTTTTTCGCTTAGAGATTTTGATTCGATGTGCATTGAATGCAAATGGTAGAACTTGTACGAAAAGTGGAATAATCTTTTATTTTCGAGATGGGTGTCTGTTTTGAAATGTAAAGCGTGAACCCTCCCAAACCTCAACCGAGACCTAGTCCGTTTGGAAATGAAAATTGTTTGGCTTTAGGGAGAACCCTTGGGTATTGGGAATTGCAAGCAGTTAGCCAGGTGGGTGAAACACCCACCTGGCTATTTTCTTTTAATCTTCAGTTCTCGAAGTCCACCAGTCCCCTAACTTAAACCTCGTCACGTTACTTCTGAATTCCCTTTTACTAATTGTGATGAAAATGAAATAAATGAAATAATTATGAGTATGAAATCACAATCCTGTGGAGTAGATGAAGTATCGTTAAAAGTTGTTAAAGCAACAAAAACAATTGTTATTTCTATTTTGAATCGTCTGATTAATTTATCACTTGAAGAGGGAACTTTTCCAGAAAGACTTGAATTAGCCCGAGTGCTACCCCTTCACAAAGGGAAGTCAAAAAATGAACCGAGTAATTACCGACCCATTTCTATTTTACCTTTTTTTTTCGAAGATTTATGAGAAAGTAGTCCATGAAAGAATGTATGATTACCTCCAGGAGCAGAATCTTCTGTGCGATACCCAACTTGGCTTTCGCAAAGGACTTTTTACGGATATGCACCAGCTATCTGGAACTCAATCCCCTTGGAAATCCGGAACTCAAATAACCTTACTACCTTCAAGCGAGCAGTGAAGGGTCGTTACAGAAATACTGTTTAGATTTGAATATCATGCGGTCCTCCTCTTTTCGGTCTTTTCTTTTCTTTTTTTTCTTTTCTTTCTCTTCGTCACCCCCCCCCCTTTTTTTCTCTTTTTTCTTTTTTGATAAATCCAGTTGATTCGTTATATCTGTTAGTTGATTGTTTAATTATTCTTTAGTTAAGTTTCTGCCCTAGTCAAGCACTTTTGTGCTTTCCTGGCAGATTATGTACATGTAATTATGTGTTTTTATTTAAATATATATGATTGAATTTAATTGAAGAATTCCTGCGAACAAAACTTTAGCACAGCTTGCATCAAACAATAAGGGCGTAATTGATAATTTGATGTGTGTGTGCGTAGACTTGTTCCTGTGTTTGCGTACGTTTGTGTGTTTTTCTGCTCCTCAATCTCATCCTGCTAAATAACTAAGAAGACTAATCCGCCATTCCATCATAAAGTTACTATGAAAAAGTAGCATATAAACAGAATTAATGGAAATAAAACTAATTTATTAATAAAACTATTTACTTTATACACAAACAAAAGTTTGTGTAAAACGAAAAACTCAATGCATACCCGTACTAATGAACTTATTTTGGAAGAAATATAGCCTCTCAGGCGCATACGGGTTAAAGCACATAAACAAGAATTTTTATTGAAATAGAAGAAAAGCGATAACAGTAAAAAGTTCGGGATTTCCCAAAAGGAATTTAAAAACCCTCGTCCATCGTATCTGCCCCCATTAAAATACAACAACGAAAACAAAAAGTACGCACATGCAAAAGTAAACTACCCAAAGAAAAAGGATGAATGTTTGAGAGGTTTTTCACTCTCAGAAATCATATACCTCAGGTGGCTAGTACCAAGCATGGCAGAAGTGTGTCAAGCATAGCGGAATTGTGAGAACAGTACTAAGAGTGAATGATCTGTGCCAAGCATGACATAAGTATCCCAAGCACGGCAGATGTGTGCTAAATCTGGTACAAGATCGTGATTTCATAGCAATCTGGGAATGTACATTATACAATTAGGCTAGTGAGTTAAGTAATCGAACATTAAAGAGCCATTTGAAACAAACGGACAGAAAATAAAATCCTTCAATGATCTAAATGTGAAACGGTCAAACATTACTGTCTATGCATAGTTGACTGAAAATGAACAGAAATAAAAATAAATATTTATACCAAACATAAACATAGCTAAAGTTAAACCAAAAAGGACACAAATTACTGCCCATAGGAGTTGGGCTAGAGTTCCCCTTCTAACCGTAAACCAAAATAAAAAATTGTCGCTAAATAGAATCTGCAAACCTTAATTGTTGATGCTTCGTGTAATTAGTATATTAAACACTAAATAATTATCCATTACACATTCAGTTCATTTTCAATATCTTTCCAGTCACCTTGATTTTTATAGGGATTTTTTTGTCAGTATTTTGGAATTAATAAGATGAAAGCTATTTTCCTTGTAATAAGATTAGGGGCATTAACGTTATTTTGTGTTAGGGAGAGGTGCACAAGATTTCGGAAAGAAGCGTAATGACACTTTAATTAAATAACAAAAATGAACAAATTGTACAGAAAACGTAATAATTGTAGGAAAAATTATAAAAATCACAAATATTAAGCCCAAGTAACATACAAGAAATTTATAAAAAACTAAAATTGTTTGTATTAAATGTATTTAATATACTTCAGACCAGATAAGAAACTTCATTATTTTTGGACATTGACGAAGAATGAGACAGAAATTTATGGAGGAAAAAAGAATTTTCCTTGCCAACATTTTTTAACACATTTTTTTTATCAAACACGAAGATTTATCTATTCCAAATCAGACCAAATTATTTCTTCAAAATCACTGTTTTCATGCATAGAGTTCCTGGTAAATTCACTGTTCTCCCCCGATCCCTTCTGTGCATTTTTTTTTCTTGCTGTTCACTTCAACTTGACTCAACCTTCTTTTTTTTCCTCTTTTTATTTCTTGAGACAAGCTTGAGTGCTTCGGTTGGTGGGCTGTTGTACATTTTACAGACACAGGTTCTCTGATTTCCATATTCCTTGCAACCCTTGAGTCTAAAATTTCAGGAAGTAAGGATTCATTCCAGAAGGCTTCAAGCTTCGGAAATATTTTTTCCCAGTATTCTTTCGATCGGTGAACTGTAATTATTTCCCAATCCTCAATAGAGTTATAAACTATTAAGTGGCATACCATTTTATCCAGTATCTCGAGTTGGCCTTGTACCTGGGCGAAATACCTGTGATTTTTTTTTTTAGCTGAAGACCTTCACTGGATAATTCAAGAAAAAATGCTTTAGCTAAATTTTTTGACTGGCCCACATCATAAATGGTTTTGAACTCTGGTATATTATGCACAGTTTTATCTCTATAGGTGTGCCATTAGGGAGCAGTCCATCTACAGATGCAGCAAGATACTGATACTGTGGATGCACATTGAGTCCTATTTGATCTCCCTTTACGACTTTTAAGTTGAATTTGTTTTCATATGCTTCTAGTGCCACTACTTCTAAATCTAAGCCCTTTTTCATCAGGGCAGAGCAGAATCTAGGTCCCAAGTTCTGAATTTGCTTAACAATTGGGGCAACTCTGGTGCTGTTTTTTCTGGTTGCAATTCTGTGGAAGTAACTACTAGTTATTCTCTTAGATCTTTCTTCAACCCAAGTGTCATTTTTGGATTGGCCCCTGGTACTGTTGAACAAACAGCTTATACTGGCAAAATCCAATTTTAAATACTCGTCAGTATATTTTTGTATGGCCAAATTCATTTCATCAGAAGTCATGTCTGGCTTATTGCAATTTGGTCCATAGTCACGGTTACCAAAATTATAGTTTCTATTTTTTGAACTTAGCAACGTGTTTTCCTCCAAGAGCACTATAATAACTGGTCAAATTACGTTTAGATATTACACGGAGTTTAGCCGTTTTATTACAATATTTTTTTGTTACGCTGGAAGGACTAAGCCCAAAAATATTTTTCCAAGCTAATTGATGCCATTTTGGACCTGAATTATAAGCAAGACTTGCTCCATGAACTCTTGCATGATATGAACATCGTTTAGACCGGCTTATTTGCTTTCCTCCGATGAATTTAGCAACAACTGACATGTAGCTTTCAGCTAAGTTTGTAGTTGCGTCATTTCGAAGCTGCTCTGCTTTTCGACACACAATATCGACCTCTGTCATAACATCTTCAAACACGTGCAGGGGAAAATTATTCCACCGATCTTCTATTTTACTATTCACGGTCAATTCACCAATCTTAGGACAGCCAGAATCACATTTTGTGTGGTTTCCGAAAACATGGTACGGACCTCTTTTTAACAAGATTTTCAATTCTTCTGCTGTTCCATTATTTTCAGAATTTATTTTTATCGCACCCCTTAAATTTTTTGTCAGTTGCTGGATAATTCCTCGGGGAAGACATTTTGTGTACAAACCTTTTTTTTATTTTTGCACAAATTATATAGATGGGCTGTATAGTTTTTTGTGACGTGATTTGCACATTCATGTTTCCGTATGTTGGAACCGTAGGAAACACTTTGTTTTAGCTTATAAAAAACACTAGAATCACCGTCCCGTCCCCGATATACTCTAAAAACTGTGCTCCGTGCATCTCCTCACTGGAACGAAAGCCTTCAACTAGAATATCTGTTTCCATGCTCCTTGGATTTCCGTTATAATTCAGAAAACAGAAATGATCTTTGGGAATTACTTTGGCGTTTGCAGAAGAAAAACATATATAACAGTATTTATTTTTTATGCCAACATATAACAGTTTTTTCATAAATGCATCTATGATAACTGCAACACATCCTTTGGCCGAATAATCGTGTCATTTGCTACGCTTATTCCAGCCTCCATCACATATCTCTTTTGTCCAGTATGAGTCCTCCTTATACCTATCATCATGAATGGCTGATTTTAAGGCCTCTCGTCCATTTTCTAGCAAAATTTCTGATAAAAAATTCATCCAAGCATTACCAAGCTGCTTTTCAATACGGGAATAAACTATTCGTGATATTGGTTTCACTCCAAGCACCCCGAAGAATTCACACAGTGTAGAATACCCTCCTCCACTACCCTTGGCTCCCCAAACAGCCTTCGAATTCAAGCAGCCTTTAAGACTTGATTTTTTTTCGGAAAAAGCAACCTGTGTCTGGTCCGTAAAATTTGAAAGATATTCTTTTACGCTTGTTGCTGGACATTCTGGTTCACCTTTAATCCTCTTTTCCCAGTTACACTTATTACACTTAACTTTCAGTTCAGTTTTCAGGCCTTTCTTTTCTAATTGCTTTATAATCAATTTTCCGTGATCGCAACTGATTTTGTGTCTGAATAATGAAATTACTTCAGCAAGGAAATACCTTAGATTCACAATGCAGTTTCCATCTGGAATTCCAGATAAGTCTATGTCAGTATTCGTATCGGGGCAATCAACACCGCAAGAACCACCACCCTTTCCCAATTTATTTGAATCGTCTATGAGAGGATTCGCTGAAAATTCTTCTGAAATTTTTGATCCATTTGACAAATTATCTTTATCTTGTTCTCCAAGCAGCACCTTTCTAAAAAAAATGAAAAGAACTATAGAAAAAAAACAGCGACCCGGCTCAATAGTAAACGAAAGTCTAAAAAACGGAATTTTGATACTAATAAATACGTCAAAAGAATCGGATTTTAATTAAATTTAGTCCTACCCATCAAAAGATACGAGCCTGGGAAAATTTGTCTTATTTTGGAAAAAAGGGGGAAACACGCCCTAAAAGTCATATAATTTTTTGCCAGAAGACTGATCAAGGGTGCGTGTTTGTTTTTTGTTTTCTTTTTCCCAGGGGTGATCGTATCGACCCATTGGTCCTAGGGTGGCGCAAGAGGGCTAATTTTAATGAAAATGAAAAGTTCCAGCGCCCTTTTTAAGTGACCAAAAAATTGGAGGGCACCTAGGCCCCCTCCCACTTTCATTTTTTTCTCAAAGTCAACAGATCAAAATTTTGAGATAACCATTTTCTTAAGCATAGTCGAAAAACTTAACAAGATGTCTTTGGAGACGACTTACTCCCCCATAGTTCCCGGGGGAGGAGCTACAAGTTATAAACTTTGACCAGTGTTTACCTTGACCTGATGCCCACTTAATTGGACAATCTGTCTTGGCTTTTTCTACAATTGGCCATGACTTGACTTTTCCCACAACTATTCCCTTTTTTAATTAAAAGTCAACGGTTGAGGGGTTTTGGTTGAGGGGGGGGGGGTTGACGGGAGGGAGCTACGTTGAAGGATCTTTACTTAGAGGAATTTGTCACGGGGGAAAAGAAATTCAATGAAGGGGCATAGGATTTTCTAGCATTATTAAAAAAAAAAAAAAAAACACTGAAAAAATAATAATGAAGAAGTTTTTCAACTGAAAGTAAGGAGCAGCACTAAAACTTAAAACGAACAGAAATTATTACGCATATGAGGGGTTCATCTCCTCCTAAATACATCGCTCTTTCCGCTAAAGTAATTTCAACTATATATTCTACGGACTTGGTGATTCTAGGGTCATTCTTAAAGAACCGGGACGAAATTTAAGCTTTAGTGTAAAGAGCGAGGTATTGACGAGGGGGCAAACCCCCTCATATATGTAATACAAATATACAAAATTCTAGGTGCTTTTATAAGTTACCAAAAATTGGAGGCTAACAAGACCTCCTCCCCCGCCTCATTTTCTATCAAAATCTTCAGAACAAAAATATGAGAAAGCCATTTAGACAAAAAACAGATGCAAATTTCGTTGTGCGGTGAGCCAAAATCAAAACATGCATTAATTTAAAAACGTTCAGAAACTACATAAAAAAAAACAAGTTTTTTTTAACTTCAAGTAAGGAGCGACATTAAAATTTAAAACGAGCAGAAATTATTCCGTATATGAAAGGAGTAGTCCCCTCCTCAACGCCTCGCTCTTTACGCTAAAGTTTCTTATTGTTTTAAAAGTATAGTTGTGAGAAAGAGTCAAACTTTAGCGTACGTTGAGAGCGGGACGTTGAGGAGTGGACTACCCCTTTCATAAACGGAATAATTTTTGTTCGTTTTAATGTCGCTCCTTACATGCAGTTAAAAAAAACTTGTTTTTTTATTTAATGGACAAGAGGGAATGAAACTTGTATTTGTAATTTTTACTTACCGATATTTTAAATTCAGCCACCTTTTGTTGATAATTTTCTTCCTCATAGCTCAAATGTCTTATTGACTTCAGTTGACAAGTCATCAGTTTTAATCAGAGACACAATGCCTTTTAGGCATAATGCCTAAAATTGGATAAGAATCCAACCTTTTTTTCTATTGGCTGATGAACAACGCTATTAAGCCGGAAACAGGGGTAAAATAAGTAAAAAGTAAGCAAATTTTGAAATTATATTTTTCTGATTTTGCTTTCAAACTATTTGTGATAGACATAAGAAATTTCCTGTAATGGTTGTAGATTATAAAATCTACATATAATCTAAAATTCTACCCTCTGGAGCCAATTTCATACCTTCTAGCAAGAAAAATGTTGAAAATTAAAATAATTTTTGCACCGTTAAAAATAAAAATATAACAATTCTGCAACGAACATTTTTTTTTAATCCTGGCAGAATGAACTAAAAAAAAAAATCTACTGTCATTTCCCATCCACTAAATTTTTATTCACCAAACTAAAATAACTTGATTTCTTTTTTTTGCACAATAGGTAAAGCATATACAGAAAAAGTAAAACCAACAATTTTTTCCTTTTTAACTCGAGATTCATCAAAAGAAAAAAAAAATCAGCTAAAAATCGCAGAAGTTATTCAAGATTTTCTATTATAGGAAAAACAGCATTGGACACAAATTAAGACCATTAGCCTTAAGTAAGTCCTATGCTTATTCTACCTAGTTTTAATTAAAATTCCAAGGAGCAATAATGAGATTTATAATCGATTTGTCTTCTTTTTTCTCTCAACAAATTTTAGATCCAAGTTTTAGGAATTAGCTCAATCCAAACCCAAAAACGTTTCTTAAAAAAGTTTTCATTCCCCCCATATTTTTACAATAGCCTTAAGAGATGATTCTTATGAAAAATTTTCGGTTAAACATATTATTTGGCCTTTTTTACATTTAACCTTATGTTTGCGCCTAGCGTCAAGGTATAATGGCTGAACAGAGAAAGATAACTAGGATCAAGTCATTCTAGTTTTGAAGTCTCGTATTCGGCACCTAATAACCAAGGTATGCTTGACATAATAGAATAATGTCATAATAGAATAATAATAATAATAAATAATAGAATAATAGAACATAATAGAATGTACATAGTCATACTAGAATAAACAGTATTAATTTTCTTCACACTTTTCTCTTCCTTTTTGGCGTTACTCTCATCGCCGTTCCATAGCCAAAAAATTTTTGACCCGTAAGGATTCTCGTAGAATTGCCAAATTAGTCGTTTGTGACCTAATAAGTTACAATACGTAAATTTATAGCATAAGATTTAAGCTTGGCAATACCAGCTTAAGATTCGAGAAGAATGCTGTCGATATCCAGCTCGTCGTAAAGAGAAGAGAAAAGCTTGAGCAGCTCTGTGTCCATAAACTTGGTTGAGCTTGGATCCAAGGCTTCGAGCGTACTCAGCACTGGCAAGTTATCTGTGAACCTTCTGTCAAATTCGGGTTGTAGACGGTCAAAAGTTTTGAAGTATTCTTGCTTCATTTCATCCGCCAAAGTAGTAGTCCAAGTTATCAGAAATTGTATCCGATGCTTGGTGATCTTTTGAATTCTTCAAGGTCGTCCTTTCTGACCAACAGAGGAGGGTCTATTCGCGGGTCCATTCACAGCAGGTACTTCAGTTTTGAGTTCTGTTGCAAACTCTTTAGCCTTCTTGAAAAGCGATACAAATGAAGCATCTGAACGCAGGTCGGTGAGTTTGCTTCTTGTTGCCTGAATCAGGGTGCGCGATCGAGAAATAACCAAGTCGACGGCGACGGTATGGAGTTGCTGAGACAGCTATTTCGTCGCTCGCGTAATTGCTTCTATGTAGTGCAATTGGAAGATAACAAGGAACGATTCCATCAAGAAATGATAGGCCAGGAACTGACCTATTTTAGTCTATCAGCTTAGAGAAATTACTGCAAATATTTAGAATTTATAATATTAATATAATCCTCTAGGAAACAGGCATTTGACAGAACTTGAGAATTAGATTATGTGCCTAACCTGCTTTCAAAGTTTACAATGGTTGATAGCAAATAGTGTTATTATTATGGCCGGCAAAGGACCCTTTTTGGTGGAAGCTTGGGCCCCCTGGAAAATCTGGGGGATGGCATTTGCCCACCCCTGCCCCCCCCCAAATGGCGCCTCTGCTGAAAAACAATTTAAATAGTCTTTGTGTTTAATTATTTGACCTATGGATCATTATTTCATCTAAGTACCAGTTTTTGAGAATTCTATATTTCATGATATATTCAACTACGTGAGAGAGGGTGGAGGGGCTGAGTGTAAAAAATTAGTTCGAAATGTCCATTCAATGCTTGCAAATTATAGTGCGTTTTTATATGTAATTAAATAAAAAAAAAAGTATTTTTCAACTGAAAGTTAGGGACAACGTTTAAGCTCAAAACGAACAAAAATTATTCTGTATAGGAAGAGGTTGTCCCCTCCTAAATAACTGGCTCTTTATGCTAAAGCTCTTAGCATTTAAGAAAAGCATCTTATTCTATTGAAACGAACCTTGGGTCTTAGGAGTTTATTTTTAAGAAATTGGGACTAACAGTCAAATTTTAGTGT
Source organism: Artemia franciscana (assembly GCF_032884065.1). Lineage (NCBI taxonomy): Eukaryota > Metazoa > Arthropoda > Branchiopoda > Anostraca > Artemiidae > Artemia > Artemia franciscana. Next base: position 32,305,936 of record NC_088870.1, read on the forward strand.
AAAGACCGATGTATTGAGAGAGAAGGGAACTCCTTCATATACAGAATATTTGTCCATTTGGAGTTTTAATGTTGCTCCTTACTTTCAGTTGAAAGAGTTGTTTTTTTTATTTAATTTCTGATTTCTTTTTTCAAATAATCCCAGTAAACCTGGCTCATACTCAATGAAAAATTCCATCCCCTCAAAGGATACTCCTCCTTGGGAAATTGTAAAATTTCTATTTGACAATTTCCTCCTTGCCGAAAATTCCCGCCGCTCTCTGCAAAATTTCTTGCAGAAAATTTAGCCTGAAAAATTCTCCTTAGCATACTGTCATTTGAAAAATACTTTTAAGTTCTAATCGTTTTTCCGATTAATCTAGAAATCCTCCTTTTGTTGAAATTATTTCTTGAAAATCCCAATTTACTGAAATCTCACTCGGACAATTCCCCCGGAACATCTCCGCATTCAAAATAGATACAAATTAGGCAAAGAGACTGTAAGACAAATACGAAGCATTTCGTATATGAATTCTGTTAAATCTCCCCAGTTTAAAGTTACCCCTGGAAATTTCACCCCCGGAAGTTTTCCCCCACAAGTAAAATAATCCCCATGGAAACCCACCCCAAGCACAAAATCCATCCCCTCCTTTTCCTGGAAAATATCTGTATACTTCCCGATAACAGAAACTGTTCGTAACTAAAAATAGGTTTGGGTGCGGGGTGAATTGCCCTCCAATCTTTTTTTATTGGGACTAGAGCTAGAAAAAAGGGTATTAGAACCTTTACCGATGCTCTAGGACGATTTGTTTGATTCGATAGATTTTTTGACATTTTGGAGGTCTTCCTTTCAAGAACTAGTCAAATTTTTTCAGGCTCATAACTTTTGGTGGGTAACATTAAACTTAATGAATTTGGAATCCGCATAATAAGCCAATTCTTTTGATGTATTTATACTGATATCAAAAGTTTGCTTTTTAGAGCGTTGTCTAATATCGAGCCATGTCGGTCCTTGCTTACAGTTCGTTACCACAAACGGTTTGATTACTGAATTGGGCGAAGAGCATGTTTTTTAAATAAAACTTACTGAATTTGGCAAGTAGATTGTACTGTATACTTCCCTTTAGCCTCCATTTTGCTCAGGCTCTTTCATTGGTGGTAGCCTGGTGATTTACTGCTCTATAAACTTTTTTTTTATTATTTTATTATATAAACATTTTTTTTGCAGAATGCAGCAAAATAGTAGATCTTGTAAGGGGTAAAAGGGCCCTGGAGTGCCTGGTTAGACGAAAGACACCACCTTGGAATCTCTTTAACCAGCAAAAAGATCGTTTCACGGGCTTTTCGATTGATCTCGTATTTGCTCAGGCAAAATCGTCCGCAGCTTGGGCCTTTGGCCCTCATGATTGGGGCCTCTTCGACGACAATTCTAGCAATGTCTGAGACTATTTTGAGGATATCCTTCAGCCTTGTCCAGTGTCAGCTCCCCGGGAGGGACCAGTCATGAGTCTTTGGGTTGTAATCGTAGACTGTTTGAGCTTGGATTGTCGTCTGCCTAGGTAGGAGGTATCCGAACTAATTGGTATTATGCTCCACTATTTGGATGTTGAATAACACTTGGTAGGTGAGCACTTTGAATATGTTACAGATTTGCATCTGCATGCGCCTGGAAATGTAACGCATTCTCCCAAAAATATTGAGCCTTCTGACGAAAGATGAGGCTTTTGATATTTGGCTGCATACTTCTTCATTTATAGAGCTTTCATTAGACATCACGGAGCCAAGCTCAATTAAGCACAGGCTCCGTCAATTGACGAAATATTCTCTCGTTTCGCATTTCTTCTCCTTGTGTTGACATGATTCTGAGCTACTGAATTCGTCAAGTTTAGGTTTACTTTCGGTATTTACATAGTCCCCATAGAGCCTCTTTCCTTATAAAAGACGCTTTCATTACTGTATAGGTGATCCAAAACTTCCTGGGCTCCTACTTGTTCCACTTTACAAGTTTGATGGGATAAATTTTATCGTATACTGGCTCCATGATTTCCAACATATGATTAAATGCACTGGATACCTCAAGTTATATAACAAAATTTTTTGAAGCTAACACGACTTAAACCCTCCCTAAAGTTTCTTTGACTTACATTTTTAGCTCAATGATCTTTGCGGTTTTTGCCATGCTCAGTTTACTTCATCCAAACTTAACGGCATCTATAACTGTAAAATGGTCTGAGCAGACTAAAAAGCCTTAAAGCCGCGCAAAATAATCCTGGGAGGCTTATATGCAACACAAGCAATGACCTTTTCGCCCCCAAACATAATTTCTCTGGTCAAACTTCCTTATTTACCCTCAATCCATACTTACTTGATTATCATACTTACTTGAATATCATTCCCTTTTTAATTAAATAAAAAAATACAAATTGTTTTTATTGAAAGTAAGGAGCAACATTAAAGCTTAAAACAAACAAAAATCTTTTCATATATGAGTAGGACTATCCCCTCCTCGAACTCAAATACAATGGCTCTTGGGTTTGAACAGTCTTCCTTAAAGTATTGTTACAAAAAGTAAACAAATTTGCATAAAGAACAAGGATTGAGAAAGGGGTAGTCCCCCTCACATACGGAATAGTTTTTGTTTGTTTTAAGTTTTAAAATTGATCGGTACTTTCAGTAGAAAAACTTTTTTTTAATTTAAGTTCTAAGTGTTTTAAAATTAGGCTTCGAAATCCCCTTAAGTATGAAATTTCTCCTGGAAAATTGTCCTCGAAAATTTTTGTCTCAGGGAAAATATACTCCTGCAAAAAATTATGATGAATTAGTAGGCTATCTTAAAATTTTGATCTGATGTCTTTGGAGTGAATGAGACATTGAAGGGGATCAGTTTCCCTCTAATCGTTTTGTTCCCTAAAATAGGGGACTAGAGCTTTTGATTTCCGTTTGTATGAGTCTCCTCTCTGTCTACTAGGACCATTGATTTGATACGATCATTCCTGGAAAAAAACAAACAAAGCAAATAAAGGCACATCTTTGATCTTTCTTCTGGCAGACAGATCCTCATTTTTGATGATAGGAGCTTAAAACCTCTGAACCAGGGTTTTCAGATATACTGAATGTGGTGGCGTGATTTTCATTAAGGTTGCATAATTTTTTGCGAATGTTCCCCGTTTTTTGAAAATCAGGCCAATTTTCTCAGGCTCGTAGCTATTGATTGGTAAGATCAAAATTAATGGAATTTTGTATATTTAGAATCTGCATTAAAAAAATTACTGAAAAATGACAGCATTTGAAAAAAGGCAGAAGAAGAATAAATGTATCTGTTCATTTCATGTATCAATTGTTATCAAAACTCCATTTTTTAGCTTCCATCACTATTGGATCGAGTCTTTTCATACTTACAGTTCGTTACCACGAACTGTTTGGATTATTCAGAGACTTCTTTATTAAACATGGGATTCTGAACAGACTAACGGTTCTTTATTTTTCAATTCTAATCCGGAAAAGCATACATACAAAGAGAGAAGAGAGAGAGCTTTTGTGACCAATGAAACATTCATGTATACTTTCAAAATCTATTTTTGGTGAGAGATTGCATCAAGAGATTGCAGCACATCCTCATATCCACATGTCAGGCGGTCTACGTGCAACACAACAGTGATTCCTTGTGATTCTAAAGTTTCCTATGGTTTTAGTCAGAAGCTTGAGCATATGCACTACTACCAAGTTTGCAAAGGCTTATTTGAGACAAATCAGAATCTCTATTACTTGCTATATTTGACAAAATTTCTTCAAGACGGAAAGATCAACGCATAAATTCACCAATAAACAATAAAGTAAGAGCAACAGCAACCGAACAAAAATTAATTAACTAACATCCACACAAAAGAAGAATAAAACCCGAAGAAAACAGAGGAAAAAAAAATCATGTCTGGATTACTTATATGAGAAAAATAAGAAGAAAAACAAATAAATCAACTCAATAGAAGAATTCATAGAAAAAAAATCTAAGGTGAATGAAAGAGGAGAAAAACAAAATATAAAAACAAAAAACGAAAGAACGACAGCAAAATAATACGCTACACTCATTCCGCTGGAATGAATCCTGGAATATCCTAGTCCTTTGCTGTGAAGAACAGTGTGGAAATAGTAGCATTTTTTAATATTTTGGTGAATAGTATTGAGTTGGACCATACATTTCTTAATTCTGGTATATTTTTTCAAGTGTTTTGTCTTTTTTTCATGTGTTATATTGCTTGCTTTTATTAACAAATAAGCTAACATTAATTTTGTATAATCCTAATAAGGCGGTTGATGCCAGATTTGGCTCTCACTCAATCGGACTGTCTGTCTTGCCTTTTTCTACAATTTTCAAGCCATGGCCTGATGACAACAACTACTTGATTTCAAACAAGGTAATTTAGTATTTCCAGATAAAAATGTTTCTCGGCTAAATTGTTCCTTTGTAAGAGTTGTCTGCCGTTTTTTCTAATATTTTTGACTAATCCTTTCTTATTGATTAGATTATAGAACTCCAAGTCTTCTCCACTGGTAGAAATTTTCCTTTTTACTTTTTTTAGAAAAAAAGAAAACTGATCAAATTGTTTGTCTTATGATGTTACTGCTATTAGCACTGCTAACAACTCACTGCAGCACCAAGCTGCCTGAGGTAAACACAGCTCCACAAGCTTCTTTTACAAACCCATCTATTCAAAAAACCTCGTTATTCCCTCCAAAGAACTTTCAGTGTGCCATAAGTCCTTCCTTACGACCTCCCACCCTATTTGGGGATGACTGTTTTTTGTTTTGGCTCTAGATGAATGGTTACAAAGGGTGATCTTCGGCAATCTGTCATCCTTCATCTACAGAATGTTACCTATACAACTCAATCTATCTCTTATTATAGCCCTAGAAAGCAGTGTAGAGCCACATTTTTGGTACAGCTGACTCTGCAATATGGTCAGTCAGACGGCTATCCAAAAGTTAAACATAATGTTAGTTAAAAATTGTTGATATCGTAAGTCTAAACAGCTAATATCTACACGCGAAATCACTGATACATGCTTTCGAATGTATAATCTTAAAATATTTTTTTTCAGATCTTGTGCAAAACGCTGCTCCAAGTCGTATAATCAATATGGGAAGCAAAGTTCATTGGAGGAGTACAGACTTAGATATGGATAATTTGAATTTTCAAAGAGGTGGCGCTGGCTATTGGAAAGTTTATGGTGCTTCAAAGCTTTGTATGATGCTATTTACAAAAGAACTATCAAGGAAACTTGAGGATGATGGTAAAATTTCCCACATAAAATAATGGCAACATAAAATGTTTTATTATAAGTTGTAATAATCCCAGATTCTGCAATATTTTACGTTTATTTTAAGATATTTGTGGTCAATAAGACTTTTAATAAATAAATATAAAATGAAAAAAATTGATTGAATATGCTCATGAAATATTTAGTACCTATAATCATAAGGCTAGTGACAAAGTAAACCTTTCTGATGTTGAATGACTCATCAAGTCTTAAAAAATGTGGCAAATACAAATACTATGAATCGTCACTTATGCTTTTAGAAGAAACAATTTGTGAACCTTTCATTGAAATTTTACTGTTCGAGCAGCCTGCAAATGGATGTGTTATTTTGTTCCTTTTCAATCAAAGGTCAATTTGTCGCACGAGAGAAGCTTATAACTTGGTACATTCAGATACTTTGTGCTGGTATACCTTATATTTATTTTCACATTCGTGTTTTCTTAGTCTATTTTCTTTTTTTTAGAGTTTGTTAAGACAACATTCTATTCTCAGGACTCTTCCCCCTAGCAAATATTGTTGAATCTGCATTCATCATCAAAATGGGAGTTCATAGGGACTAAAAACTTGAAATTGAGTTAGAATATAGAAAAAAAAAGAAATAAAAGACAGAAAATAAGGGTACTAAGGTACAGAACCTTTATTAAAACAAAGGTACAGAAAATAAATAGTAGGTCACAGCACTAATTAAAGTTTTCAGTCAAAGCTGATGAAAGGAAACTCATGTCTATCACTTAAAGTGATTGATTTTATCTTCTTTAAAAGATAAGCGTCAAATGCTCAAAAATAAATGTTTTCTCCTTGAATAGAGCAGCATCCGTTGCAAGATGAAGACTAAGTAATATCCGATTTTGACAATGTTTTGATAAACACAGAAATAATTGAAACTTTTGATAACATTTCGTCTTTACCTCCTCTACATCACATTAACTCACAAGCATATGGACCTTAAACACAACTGGACAAACTTACCTTTAATACTCGTAGATTTGCCCACTTACATATATTGGAAAGGTCTCATCCAAACTTCCTTGGGGTTTTGGAGTTTGGGTGTACGCCTCCCCTTGATTGATAGTCTCGGACATACGTGGGCTACTCAAATTTGACTTACCATTTTTGTTTGGTGATACCTTTTTAATACAAGTCAGTCATGTTAGGGCTCTGACACAATTTCCCCTGAGCTATGGATCTTGGGAGCCTCAGTCCTCCTTAACTCAGGTTACTCTTTTTATCGAATTCCTGTATACTCATTACAATTTCAGGGTCATTTCTTTGAAACTTTACCATTTTTTCTCTACTAATTCCAAAATAACCAATTGAACTATCGCCCTCTTGAAGTGTCGTATAGGCCTGCATTTCTTCTAGATTAAATCATCGATTTTCTCAATTAACTCTGAGCTAGGGTGACTTAAATAATCTGTGGTGTTTTGACTAGTACTCATTTGATGACACGTATACAAATCATTACTTTGAAGGTCAGCTATACGGTATAAATTCAAATTGAAGGTCTTTTGCGCTTTTTAGATAGATTAGGGATGTGGAAATCTGAAAAATACGAGTTCTTGCTGCCCATATAAAACCTCTTTGGAAAGCCTTTAAGAAATTGCACTAATGCAAGCAATTTTCTATTGTGGTTGTTCTCTTTTGTCGTTTCATGAAATTAAAATTCAATGAACATCGTAAACATTACGTATTAAAGCTGCATATATTACAGCTACATGACTGTCGAAGTGTGTTTTGCACCAAGAGTAAAAGTTGGCAAATGAGGAAATACAAACAAGGATAAAAATGGGCCTATTTACATAAAAAACATGTTCCTACGTCTTAACTAAAATTAGTAACATTCCTTTCTTTATTTTCATTGCCTCGCTTGAAATTTAAACAGTCAGTATAGTCTCTGTAGTTGTCTATAGACAAAAATGATAACAAGTTTGCCAAGACAGAAAGGAAGAACAAACGAAAAGACAACAAAAGAATATCGAAATTACATTCAATAATGGTATGAAAAATTAAATTTCAGTTACAAATACAAGGGAAGAGTATTACAAAAGGAACTAAAACATTAATAAAAAATATCAAAATGAGTAGGGTTAAAAGTTACAGAAACCAGCCTACTTATTTTAAAAGAGAAATGTTCCTGTTATAGATTGCCAGAATGAAATTTCAAATAGTTCTTCCTACTTTACCCCTCCCTCTCCCCTTTTTCAGAACAAATTATTGCTTTTATTCCCCCCCCCCTTTACCTTCCACCGAAATGAAAATGATACAACGGTTCTGCTTCTGTTGACAGAAAGTTTGATAGAGAAAAGTTTGAGGATTATGTGTTAGCAATGGAATAAAAAGTTACTTCTTTATCTTAGTATATCGAATAATCTTTTTTTAGTTCTTTGAATTATTTCTTTTATTTAGTTGATAAATAATATGATTCAGCAGGTATAATTGTTCCATCGTGAAAACGATCATCGTCTTTAATACACATACAAACGACGAATGCAAACACAAATTTAGGCACAAAACCGTTTTGATCAAACTTGAAGATATTCCTGGACTGGGTAAAAATGTTAAACTTTAACCAAATTTCAGCAAATAAAAGATAGTGATATTTGCTTATTATCATGGTATTCAAATATTTTGTATTTTTTTTAATGTACATAATTTTTTGTAAGAAGAACGCTTTACAATTCCTCTTGCAGTAAAGAACTCTTACTTGTAGTAAATAACTTTACATATAATATGTATAGTAACAGCTACTTACAATAGAGGTTAAGTTTTACCTAGTACAGAACTATGTGCCTCCCATAGATTATGTAATTCTTTTGTTCCCTTCCTCTTGGGTACTTCTAATAGAAGAAACTTAGTCGTAGAAGCTTGGAACAGGGTCATTCGGGTGGAAATAGAAAGTTGTAGTGTCCTTTATAAGTGTTGAAAGTGACTGGTGGCAGCCCGACCTCTTCTCTACCCTGTTTTGTTACTCAGCCCCGAGTAACCCCGTGACATTGAATAAAAAGATTTCATTAATTGTGGATGACTCCTTATAAAAGATGTCTCCACATACTGCAGATATTCCTGTTTGACAATTTGGATACACATAGTGCCTTTCAGTTTAGTTCAAAATCCACCTTCACCTTCTTAGAAAGTTTCAATTTAATATCCGTTGCTGTTCCTGAGACATTGGAGATACACTCGTCTGACAACATGGATGCACACACTTTTTTTTATTACCCTACTCAACAGGCCCTGTAGGTTTCACCTTAATAACCTTATCTATTTCTAAGATGCCTGGAGGTAAATGGTGTCTTTTGATTTTATTCTATATCCCCTGAACATTTCTTGGAAGTTTTGACTTTGAAGTCTTAACCGTTCCTGAGATATTTCTGGTACATCTATTTGACAGTGCGGATTCAAACAGTGTCTTTTCATTTAGTTTGACATGCCCGATAGTTTTAAGTGATTTACAATAGCCATTTTTGATATATTACATCTACACCTTTTTGACAAAGTAGAACAAATAGTGTCGTTCGACCTAATTCTGCATCCCCTTTAAAATTTCCTGAAAATTTCAAGTTAATGCTCATATCCGTTCTTGAAATTTTACAAATAAGTCCTTTCGACAATCTGGATACATACAGTGTCTTTTGATTGAGTTTAGCATCCCTAAAAGTTTCACCTTAATACCCTTGACCCTCTGGAATACCCAAGTCAACCATACTCTCCTTCTCGATAATAAACCTATGTGTAAACAATAGACTTCTTGCATAATTTACCGTCCTATCCCTTTAATCAATTGGACTCTTATAAAGAGCATTAGAACTTTACATTTCCCTTCAAATTAGACCCCTTTTCTGAATTATCTACAGTGACTCCTTCCATAAGAAGCGGCCTGGGAAAAAGGAAAGAAATAAGAGCATATTTAATCCAAATTACTCTTTACCTAGGTAGCTATAGCATGGTTATGTGTCTATACCAGCAGTACTACTAGTAGCAATGTGTCTATAGTATGGCTTCAGTTCTAACAATTACTGACAAAAAAATAGACAGATTTTAAATAGATATGGACAAGAATCCCCCACTCCATCCACCCCAAATTCTATAGTAAAATAATATTGATGAATTCCTTTATAAATCTGCACTTGATTGAAGTATTTGACCGAGTATTTGAAGATAATCTGAAATTTAAATTATAATCAGTTACAAAAGCTAACTAATTACTAAAGTTTTAATTGCACTAATTAAATTACCAAAGATTAGCCCTTAAGCAGAGGAAATTAAGCACAATTCACGCTCTGGCTGTTTAAGGCTTCAGGGGGATGGAATCCATATTCTTATTTGTGGCAAAGTTTGACTTGATTATTCATTTTTAATTTTATTCGATTTTAGTATTGTTGGCTCAGTTTTGATTTATTCGTTATATATTATGGTAAGCCAATGTGGTTTAAAACATTGTCTTATTGTATCTATCCGTAGCATTATATCTAATATCTTCTGGGATTATTCCTTCTAATCCCTATTTGTTTTAGGACTTCATCCATTCATTCATTCTAGTTTTCGTTCATATTATATTTGGATTATTATGCAGTTGAATTCAGCATAGCTCTTAATTTTACTTGAAAAATTTTAATTTTGGAAAAATAATTAAAATTTATGTTAAAATAGGATAATCAATTAACTTTTACCTTCTGTGTTATGATTGTCGGATTTACATTAACTTGCGTTTTTCAGGTGTAGTCGTCAAGACAATGCATCCATGAGTCGTAGATACACCGAAATATGATCGTCAGTCCACTTATATTGAACTGCTACTTTGGATACCAAGAAAGATCTTATTTCGGGTGTGCCAAATTACTTCAAATAACATTGTAGATTGTAAAGTCCAATTCACATGCCAGCTTAACTAAACATAAGGGTCGAAGCATAATCAGAAACTACCAGTCATAATACTCTTCCAGTTTTATATGCAACCCTGATGTGGATGTTGAACCTTCAATATTGATGTCGGCTAAAAACTGATATTTAGCTAGTTTAACACGTGAAAGGGGTTTAACCAATTTGCATATGAACTGGCAGGTACTTCGTCTCTATTCGACTCTTCTAAGCTTGTGACTTGGCCACCTCCCTATATATCTCAAAAACATTTCCATCAAGATCTTAGATTAACTCTTAAGAAGCTAGAAGCTGGCTGATATTGGTGGCAAAAAATTAAATATAATCTACCTATATGAAACTAATTCCAGTACCACCCCTTATTTTACGTAATCAAATTTGTCGCATTTCACGCCATAATACGCCTTAAATACGAATCTCAGTTGGAGATGGGAATACAATGTATTATAGTAATTTGTCTGAACATTTCTACTATAGATAAACTTTCATTGCTGCTACAACAGAAATTTAACTCTTCCAATTACTGAATGCATTCCTTATATATCTGATCTTCCTTTTCATGACTCTAAGATGGTCCATAGCTTATCATAGTACTCGCATGATGGTATGACGGCTGACCAATAGAATATTGTACTGTAAATTAAAGACCAGTAGGATTGACACAAGACGCTAGAGTGGATAGGATTGCTGATATTAAGTATTAAGAAGAGAGGTCTAGTGTCTAGGGTTAATTTAAAGCTCAAATTTAGAAAGAGTAACTACCTCCAGGTCAGTAGGTAGTTAAGTCGTTGATAAACTCCGATATGAGAACCTGAGTAGAACTTTCCAAGAGCAGTTGGATATAAAACTGGAAAGTTTATAGTTTTATAATATAAAATATGGATGGAAAAGTTTTGGACAGATTTGAAGCACCTCAGGGAGGGGATTTTCTTACCAGAAAACATCTTAGGGAGGAAAGACAGAAAAGCAGATAGGAATAGTGGCAAAAAATTTGAAGCATCTATGAAGAGAATAGGGGTCGGCTCAAGAAGACTCGGGGTAGTAGATTATGCTAGAATAAGAGGAAAGTAAGAAAAGAAGAGAAAGTATGAGATTATACATTAATGAGGAGATGGTAAATGGAGTTTATATTCAAATTTGCTGAGGATCTGGAAAATGCAGTAAGACTGCATAATAGTAGGACATTGTTTTGGCATGTTCAAAAGTTAAATGAAAGTAGTCAGTCCGATTTTGTCTCAGTTGAAGATGCATAAGGGGTCACAGAACAGTGTTACAAGATTTTGTACCAAACTGGCACCAAAATTAATGAAGTAAACCTACAAAATCGCTTTCGTAGGACAAAACAAACTTTCAACAGGTGTCGTGACAAGCACTTCAAATTTGTCCTTAAGTAGCAGGTATTAAGTACTTCCAATTTTTGTACTTAAGTATCAAGTATTACGTACCAGACCACAATTGTGATTAAGTAGTGCTTGAGTTTTAAGCACAGGACTTGTTCTTAAGTAGTACTTCAAGTACTACTTAAGTACAACTCTGCTAGCACCATTTCTAGCTCAGTCATATCTAGTCGTATAATGGAAATCAAATAAAGTCATATAATAAAGGCATTGTGCTGGTTAAACAAATAATTAAACACCACGAAAGACAGTAGTGGTCTGCTTCTTTGAACGCTGGTTAGTTTTAAACAGTAACAGTGCCACATGTATTCACTTAACGAAAGTCATCCAACAGTCTACCAAAGTAACTAATTCCAGGATTCTAGGTAACTCTAGGAATTCTTCAATGGGTGGTTTCTTCTTTTCCCATTTAGTCCAAACTGCATTGTTCTAAGTCAAGAAACAATGAAAAAAGTATAGCCTTTCTTGCTCAAAGTTAATGATTTGTCTTCTGGTGGAGATGCTGGTACTGGGAATATGCTTTTAATACTGCTAAGCATTCAACCCTGAGGTCTCCAAGCCAATTCCTTCGTAGAGACGAAATGGATCCTGAAGTTAAAAAAAAGTCTTTCAACCGGAGCTGAAGATGAAAATACACAGTTGTACTTTCGAAAAACTTGCTACACATGAGGGTAATCCATAACGACGCAAAAGCTCCTCCATTTACCTCCTAGATATTGCAAAACCTCTAACTTCACTTTGTTAACTGCAGAATCAAACTATGATGAATCTCTCTCATTTTCTGAGGATTTGTAGAAACCATCACCTGGCAAGCGGCTGGACTTGTCGTCATCAGAATCACTTATTCTCATCCTTTTTGCCTCCTCAACCAATATTTTTGCAGCTGCTTCTTTCCAGCTGTCGGGGAATATTTTGTTCTTGAACATGGACGTACTGCATGTTGCGAGGACGTAGTCTTTGCAGCTTTGGACAGAACCCACGAAAAATCTAAACCACCGCTCAACACCATCTGCTAGTGCTCTAACCAATGGAGCAGTCTACTCCGCAGAGGGCTTGAGCCTCATTATTTTTTTTCTGAATGCTTTTGATTGTCAGATAAATGCTACTAAAGAAACATTTTTCTTAAAAAAAAAATCAAACAATTTTTTGCCAAATCCTGAAATCCTACTACTTTTGAGTTTTGAAATTCTCTTTTTTTTGGAAAAATCCTTTTCTGTGAAAAAAAGTCAGTTCATTGAAGTGGAGTGTATTTGGGAGAGTACTTGAAAGTACTTAAGAACTTATTGGTACATGAAAGCTTCAAGTACCGATTTATTTTACTTAAGTATTAGGTATTAAGTACTCCAGGAAGAATGTACTTAAGTAAAATTCAAGTACCTTGATTTTGTACTTAAGTGGTACTTGAAATTTAAGTACTCGAAGTACTTCCCATGATTACTTTCAGCCTATGCGGAAAAAGGTCAGCCTAGGTTGAAACATTAAGCCGATATAAAGAATTACCTCTTGAAGTGAAATCCCTCTGCTGTCAGGCTTTCAAAAAACTTCAAGTTGTTAGTGGTAAAATATTTACAACTATACCTGAGGAGTCTGACAGTCTAAGATTTTAGAGAGAATACCTATTGCTCTGCCACCTGTAGTACTATCGATATGGTAAGTCTTAAACCTGAATTTTTCCTGTTCAAAGCTGTAAAGGTCACAATTAAAAAATAGAATTATATGTCAGATATAACTGTTTGCCACCCCTCAGGATATATTAAGCTGTTCACCTTTTTCCCTATTTTTTGTTGCTGTATTTTCATGTAACTCCTGTCCTTCTGAGGTTTTATAAGAGCTATTCTTTTTCATTGTCGTGTCAAATTGGCACAGTGTGTTACGGGGATATTGATCTTAATTATAATTTTCACGTTTTATTTCAAGCTGCTTCTTTTTATTTAGCAACAAGGTAACAAAATTGAAAATGGGAAGGAACAAAAATGAAAACTGAGTTATGTAAAAGTACTTTTGCTTCGTTTCGTCTTTTAGTTTTAGTTTTGCCGGGCAAAGAGAAGGCTGTTGGAGTGGCGCTTCGCACCACCCCAACACCTAGTTGGTGGGGCGCTTCGCGCCCCTCAAGCCCCCCCGCGCGCGTAAGTCGTTACGTGCCATATTAGTTACGCGCCATTGTATATATATATATATATATATATATATATATATATATATATATATATATATATATATATATATAATATATATATATATATATATATATATATATATATATATATATATATATATATATATATATATATATATATATATATATGCATATGTTTTTAACTACGTAAAACATGCGAATATACAACATTCTTCGCTGTCCCATTGTCTGTGCATATAAATAGATTGTGAGGTTTACTGACTCTTGAACATGCAACATATAATTGTCCATGTTAAAAACAATCTGTATTCAGATCTATACCTCATTATTCTAATGATGTGTCCCTGTGTCCCGGTTGTCATTTATATTCTCTGTGTCCCGTTCGTCATTTGTGTCCCGGTGTCCCAATTTGTAATTTCTCTTTGAGTGTCCCGGTCGTCATTTATATTCCCTTGTCCCGGTGTCCCGGTCGTCATTTCTGTCCCGGTGTCCCAGTCTGTAATTTCTATTTAACAATCCCTGTGTCCCGGTCGTCATTTATATATCCTGCCTGTGCCCCCGGCGTCCCCTTTGTAGTTGTGTCCCTGTGTCCCGGTCGTCATTTATATTCCCTGTGTCCCGGTCGTAATTTATTTCTCTTTGAGGTTCCCGGTCGTCATTTATATTCCCTGTGTTCCGGTCGCATTCTTGTCCCAGTGTCCCGGTATATAATTTCATCAGTTGACAAACATGACGTCAGTCGACAAACAACTTCATGACGCATACAGCTCAATCCTTATAATGACGTCAGTCGACAAATATGACGTCAGTCAACACACAAACATGATTTCTCCAACTGTCAATGTTATAGAATTTTACCAAAAAGCAAGCAGAGCAACGCGAAACCTGACTTGCTGCTAAAAGATAAAGTGAAAAAAGAAGGCGTGCCAAGGCATCACAAAAACTGCAAGAAAACAGGCTTGCAGCTGATAGAAAAAGTAAGAAAAGAAAGCGTGCCGAGGAATCACAAGAGCAACCTGAAAGTTATCGCCTGGCATTCAGGTACAGCCCAGTTTATGATTATAGTAGATGTTTTCAAATCGGGACTATGTCTAAAATTTGTCCCTATTGCAAGGCCTTGAAATTCAATGGTGAAACAATGGGAATGTGTTGTGCCTCAGGAAAAGTTAAACTTCCTCTATTGGCTGCACCACCAGAGCCATTGAAGACTTTGCTTACTGGAACTATGTCAGAATCTAAGCGTTTTTTATCACAGATAAAAAAATAGAACTCATGTTTCCAAATGACGTCGTTTGGTGCCCAAATCGAAAATCCAGATCAATTTATGCCTACTTTCAAAGTAAAAGGGCAAATTGATCAAAGAGCAGGGTCACTTCTACCATTCTCAGGCGAAAATCATAAATTTTTACAATTGTACATCATCAGTGATAGATATTCTGAATTGAATACACTTTACGAAATTTCTCCGAACGTTGAAAGGACAATCGTTTCCCTATTGCAACATCTTTTCCACGAAAATAATAATTTAGTGCGTCTGTTCAAAACAGCCATCGATTTGATGCCTACTGATACGCATAAAATTGTTATTTCCGCTGACAAAACGCCTCCTGGCCAACATGTGCGTAGATACAATGCTCCAACTATCGACGAAGTGGCAATCGTTATGGTCGGTGATTAGTTTTTTCCTCGAGATATTATTCTTCATAAGCGAAACGCTCAGTTGGTAAGAATTGCTGAAACTCATCGATGCTACGATGCCCTACAATATCCTATCATTTTTTGGGATGGAACCGACGGCTATCACTTTAATATTAAATTGATGAATCCAGCCACAAACAAAGAAATGAATAAGAAATGCAGCGTAATGCATTATTATTCCTATAGACTAATGATTCGGCAGGATGAAGACAATTATATTTTAAAATGCCGTCAATTATTTCACCAATACGTCGTTGATATGTATGCAAAAATTGTATCAGAACGTTTGCTATTTATCCGTCTGAATCAGACCAAGCTCCTGAACAATACATTCATTTGCGAGATGCGGTTGTAAATGACGGTAATACCACAAACGTTGGAAAATTAACGATTTTACCTTCGTCATATGCTGGCAGTCCTCGTCATATGCATGAATATGCTCAAGATGCTATTGCGTATGTTCGTCTCTATGGTCGTCCAAATTTATTTATTACATTTACATGTAATCAATCTGTGGACGAGATACAGCAGCTTTAACTTCAAGGACAATCGGTGGTTCATAGACATAACATTACGGCCCGTGTCTTCCGGCAAAGGTTGAAATCACTGATAAACAACATAGTAAAACTTGAAGTGTTTGGGTCAGTGTGATGCTGGATGTACTCAGTGGAATGGCAAAAACGAGGTTTGCCACACGTATATATACTAGTCTGGCTACATAAAATATTACTTCTAAGGAAATTGATGATCTGATTTCCACTGAAATACCTGATGAAAATGTCGATAAGGGGTTATATGAATTTGTTTTAAAAAATATGATACATGGACCTTGCGGTGCACTGTTCGAAAATTCATGATGCATGGCCAAAGGAAGGTGCACGAAGCTATATCCTCGACTTTTAGTATCCAACACAATTGATGGCCAACCTACCATCTTCAAAGATGCCACGATAGGGAGACTACACCGTTCACCCCAATCAACATGAATGCTTCTTCCTACGCCTGCTTTTGGTGAATGTACCCGGTCCGACGTCCTTTGAGTATTTGAGAACTGTAAACGGTACTATACATGACACTTACCGTAGTGCATGCCAAGTTCTGAATTTATTGGAGAATGACCAACACTGGAATAACTGCATCAATGACGCGTGCGAAACGTCAACTCCAAGTCAAATTCGTGCATTGTTTGGTATCATACTAACAACTTGCTCTCCATCACCTCCTACAGAGTTATGGGAAAAATATAAATCAAAAATGTCCGAAAATATACTCCATCGAAAATGGTTAGAGACGTCAGATATGACTTAGGATTTTACATAAGAAATTTATAACTACACTTTTGTTATTATAGAAGATTTGTGCGTATTTATGGCAAACGAACCTCTTCAGGATTTGGGAATGCCTTCACCTAATCGTACCGCTGCTGTTTCGACATGTGTAGAATTGGATCGTGAACAAATTTACAGTACGAGTGATCTATTGTCGTATGTACAAAATAACATTTCCAAGTTAACGTCGGAACAAAAAAACATTTATGATACGATAATGCATTGTGTCAATAACAACATTGGAGAAATTTTCTTTTTGGATGCGCCAGGAGGTACTGGTAAAACGTTTGTGATAAAACTGATTCTAGCATCAATTCGATCAAAAAATGATATAGCGTTGGCAATTGCGTCGTCCGGAATAGCCGCAACGTTGCTGCCTGGTGGAAGAACTGCTCATTCCGCTTTGAAATTACCTCTGAATTTGCATTCTATAGAAACTCCCACGTGCAATATTTCCAAATCATCTGGGATGGGTAAAGTATTGCAGCAATACAAACTTATTATTTGGGACGAGTGCACAATGGCACACAAAAAATCGCTCGAGGCTCTTGATCAATGTTTGAAAGATTTGCGAGGGAATTCGAAACGCTTTGGCAGCACATTAATATTGCTTGCGGGAGATTTCAGGCAAACATTACCTATAATACCTAGATCCACTCCTGCAGACGAAATGAATGCTTGCCAGAAAAATTCTAATTTATAGACACACGTAAAAACTTTAAAATTAACTACAAATATGCTTGTCCGATTGCAAAACGATGACTCTGGTCAAACATTTTCAGATCAATTGCTGGCAATTGGAAACGGAAAGCTCCCAGTAGACTCAGTTTCAGGACGCATACAACTATCTGCTGAATTCTGTAATTTAGTGACGTCTAAAAATGAATTGATTGAAAAAGTATTTCCGAATATTCTAAACAATTATAAAAATAATAAATGGCTAAGTGAGAGAGCGATTCTTGCACCGAAAAATATAGACGTCCACGAAATCAACAATATTATTTTGACCAAGATTCTAGACCAGGCAGTCCTTTACAAGTCAGTCGACACAGTTTTGGAACCAAGTGAGGCGGTTAATTATCCATCTGAATTTTTAAATTCCGTGGATCTTTCAGGGTTTCCACCACACGTGCTAAAACTAAAAATAGGCGTACCAATAATACTGTTAAGAAATATCAACCCACCAAAGCTTTGCAATGGCACGCGACTGGCCGTAAAATAAACAATGGAAAACGTAATAGTGGCCACAATCTTGACAGGGCCTTTTGAGGGTGAGGCTGTTCTTATTCCTCGCATTCCCATGATTCCAACGGATCTGCCTTTTCAATTTAAAAATTGCAATTCCCAATTCGATTAGCATTTGCAATCACCATCAACAAAGCTCAAGGTCAATCATTAGATGCAGCGACAATTGGACAGTGAAGAATGTTGTATATTCGCAAGTTTTACGAAGTTAATTTGTATTGTATATATCTATCTATCTATCTATATAAAAACGAGTTGTGTGTATGCATGTTTGTTTATTCAATTTTTTTTTGCAATGTGTTAATTTTTGTGATTTGGTAAAATTTATCATATTTAGTTTACCTATTGTTGCTAAAAAGAGGGATATATTAACAGGATAAGCTTGTTTTGGTGTTACTCGGTTGTTTTACATTTTCTGTTTTTTTTGTTTTTTTTTCATATGCATGTATTTGGGGGTGATACCTGACACGGGGATACCATGGATATTCTGTGGTAGCCACAACACTTGGCTGGGTAGAGAATTTAAAGTGGCGAAACCCTATAGGCAAGTGTATTCTCCTGATGAGCCCTTGTGTTGGGTTGTTGCCTCTGAATTATTTGTCTTTATTATTTTTTCTATTGTTTGGCAAATGACGACTTATACTTATTGACGACATGACTGCCTGTCCATGGATTATTCTTTATGGTTGATTGTGTATGGCTATGCTGTTTGACCTATGTGATTGTATGGATGAGTAGGGTTAAGGCCTCATTCAAGTGCTGGTCTATAGTAATCACTAATTTAGGCAAACAATCTTCCTTTTCTCCTTCTGTCTCTCTTTTTTTTTTTATGTGTGTGCTGTTGCATTAGTGATTTCTCTTTTCATGATATATATATATATATATATATATATATATATATATATATATATATATATATATATATATATATATATATATATATATATATATATATATATATATATATAAATAACATTCTTCGATGTCCCATTGTCTGTGCATATAAATAGATTGTCAGGTTTACCGACTCTTGAACATGCAACATATAATTGTCCATGGGAAAAACAATCCGTATTCAGATCTATAACTCATGATTCTAATGATTGCCCATGAGCTTTGTTGATGGTGATTGCTAATCGACCATTCCTTGTGTCACCGTCGTCATTTATATATCCCCCTGTGCCCTCGGCGTCCCCGTTGTAGTTTTGTCCCTGTGTCCCGGTCGTCATTTATATTCCCTGTGTCCCTGTCGTCATTTGTGTCCCGGTGTCTCAGTCTGTAATTTCTCTTTGAGTGTCCCTATTTGATTGTATGGATTAGTAGGGTTAAGACCTCATTCAAGTGCTGGTCTATAGTAATCACTAATTTAGGAAAACAGTCTTCCTTTTCTCCTTGTGTCTTTTTTTTTTCTTTTTTTTTATGTGTTTCTGGGAAAACAATCCGTATTCAGATCTATACCTCATGATTCTAATGATTGCCCTTGAGCTCTGTTAATGGTGATTGCTAATCGACGATTCCTTGTGTCGCCATCGTCATTTATATATCCCCCCGAGCCCCCCGGAGTCCCTGTTGTAGTTGTGTCCCTGTGTCCCGGTCGTCATGTCCCGGTGTCCCGGTCTGTATATACATTCGTTTTTGAATTGGTCTTTTTTTAGGTTTTAGTTTTTTACCTTTAATTTGTGTCCCGGTGCTTTGTTGATGGTGATTGCTAATCGAACATTCCTTGTGTCCCGGTCGTCATTTATATTCCCTATGTGCCGGTGTCCCGGTCGTCATTTGTGTCCCGATGTCCCGGTCTGTAATTTCGTCAGTCGAAAACATGACGTCAGTCGACACAGAAAAATGACGTCACCTAACAGATCCACAGACAGACAACTTATCTATATATATATAGATATATATATAAATATATATATATATATATTTTCTTTTTAGTTTTTTGTAGTTTTTACCTTTTTTAGTTTTTTTCTTCTTTTGTATTAATGCTAAAGCCAAGGTTCAAACCTAGAGCCTCTCGGACCTAGAACCTGAAACATAACGCTTTACCAACTCAGCTAC
This sequence comes from Artemia franciscana, assembly GCF_032884065.1. Taxonomy (NCBI): domain Eukaryota; kingdom Metazoa; phylum Arthropoda; class Branchiopoda; order Anostraca; family Artemiidae; genus Artemia; species Artemia franciscana. The sequence continues at coordinate 32,325,970 of NC_088870.1, forward strand.
TTCGGCTTGAATACATTCGTTTTGAGCAGCTTCCTCGGGTGTTGCCATTGTAGGTTCTTCAGTCATTTTACAATTAGAAATTTCTCTTTCAACGGTCTTCTTACAATTAAAAATTTGTCTTTGAACGATATTCTTAAATACCTGTGTCCTGGTCGTCATTTATATTCCCTGTGTCCCGGTCGTCATTTGTGTCCCGGTATCCCAGTCTGTAATTTCTCTTTGAGTGTCCCGGTCGTTATTTATATTCCCTCTGTCCCGGTCGTCATTTGTGTCCCGGTCGTCATTTGTGTCCCGGTCGTCATTTGTGTCCTGGTCTGTAATTTCTCTTTGAGTGTTTTTTCTTTTTAGTATTTTTTAGTTTTTTACATTCTTTCTTTTTTCAGTTTTCTTTTTCTTCTTTATTTTTCAGCTTCACTATGAAATACATATCGCCGAACCTTTGTTTTTTTAACTAAAATCTGGTAGGCATTGATGACCTTATCCAAGTCAAAATCCCAAACCCAATCATCATCGCTGTCATTTTCAGTTTTGATATGTTTTGACTCTCGCTGTCCAGGTGGATCTTCATCTAACTGCGCGGTTTTGCGTTCTTTAGCCTCAAGCCTGTTTCCTTGCTGTTCTTTTGATTCCTCGGCATGCTTTCTTTTCTGACTTTTTCTATCAGCAGCAAGTTTTTTGGCATAGACTCTTTGAGCATCTTCATCGGCTTTTGCCATTGTAAGTTCATCAGTCATTTTAAACTTAAACATTAATAGATTTCTACGTGAACATATATGTCTTAAATATCTTTAATGACGTCACTGTCATAGCAAAAATGACGACAACTAACTTCATGACGTCAGTCGACACAGAAACATGACGTCACCTGATCCACAGACAGACACACAGACAGACAACTTATTTTTATATATATAGATTTCAGCGTCACCGTCAAAGCAAAAATGACGACAACTAATTTCATGACGTCAGTCAACACAGAAACATGACGTCACCTGATCCACAGAAAGACACACAGACAGACAACTTATTTTTATATATATATATATAAATAACATTTTTCGATGTCCCATTGTCTGTGCATATAAATAGATTGTCAGGTTTACCGACTCTTGAACATGCAACATATAGCTGTCCATGGGAAAAACAATCCGTATTCAGATCTATACCTCATGATTCTGATGATTGCCCTTGAGCTTTGTTGATGGTGATTGCTAATCGACCATTCCCTGTGTCACCGTTTTCATTTAAATATCTCCCTGTGCCCACCGGCGTCCCCGTTGTAGTTGTGTCCCTGTGTCCCAGTCGTCATTTATATTCCCTGTGTCCCGGTCGTCATTTGCGTCCCGGTGTATCAGTCTGTAATTTCTCTTTGAGTGTGCCGGTCGTCATTTACATTCCTTGTGTCCCGGTCGTCATTTTTGTCCCGGTGTCCCGGTCTGTATATACATTCGTTTTTGAATTGGTCTTTTTTTTAGGTTTTAGTTTTTTACCTTTTTTCAGTTTTTTTTAGTTATACCTCATGATTCTAATGATTGCCCTTGAGCTTTGTTGATGGTGATTGCTAATCGAACATTCCCTGTGTCTCCTTCGTCATTTATATATCCCCTTGTGCCCCCCAGCGTCCCCGTTGTAGTTGTGTCCTTGTGTCAAAGGTCGTCATTTATATTCCTTGTGTCCCGGCCGTCATTTGTGTCCCGGTGTCCCGGTCTGTATATACATTCGTTTTTGAATTGGTATATGATGAAATAAATTTTTGTGTTTTTCCCCTTTTCTCTTTTTAGTTTTTTTGTGTTTTTACTTTTTCTTAGTTTTTTTTAGTTTTTTTTCTTTTTTCTTTTTAGTTTTTTTGTAGTTTTTACCTTTTTAGTTTTTTTTAGTTTTGTTTTTCCTTTATTTTTCAGTTTTTTTTCCTTTTTTCCTTTTTTTCTTTTTTAGTTTTTTTTTAGTTTTTTAGCTTTTTTAGTTTTTTTTAATAGTTTTTAGTTTTTTTTTCTTTTTAGTTTTTTTTAGTTGTTTTTACCTTTTTTCGTTTCTTTTAGTTTTTTTTTAACTTATGTCCTGCTCGTCATTTATATTCCCTGTGTCCCGGTCGTCATTTGTGTCCCGGTGCTTTGTTGATGGTGATTCCAAATCGAACATTCTTTGTGTCCCGGTCGCTTTCTCTTTGAGTGTCCCGGTCGTCATTTATATTCCCTACTAGCTGTTGGGGTGGCGCTTCGCACTACCCCAACATCTAGTTGGCGGGGGCGCTTCGCGCCCCCATGCCCTCCGCGCGAGTAAGTCGTTACGTGCCATTGTAGTGGTGTCCCTGTGTCCCACCTGTAAATATAGATAGATATATATTTTTTTTTAACTACGTAAAACTTGCGAATATACAGCATTCTTCGATGTCCCATTGTCTGTGCATATAAATAGATTTTCAGGTTTACCGACTCTTGAACATGCAACATATAATTGTCCATGGGAAAAACTATCTGTATTCAGATCTATACCTCATTATTCGAATGATTGCCCTTGAGCTTTGTTGATGGTGATTGCTAATCGAACATTCCCCGTGTCCCTGTCGTCATTTATATATCCCCCTGTCTCCCCCGGCGTCCCCGTTGTAGTTGTGTCCCTGTGTCCTAGTCATCATTTATAGTCGACAAACATGACATCAGTCGACACATACGTCCCAGTCGTCATTTGTGTCCCGGTGTCCCAGTCTGTAATTTCTCTTTGAGTGTCCCGGTCGTCATTTTTTATATTCCCTGTGTCCCGGTCTGTATATACATTCGTTTTTGAATTGGTATATGATGAAATAAATTTTTTGTTTTTTTCCTTTTTTTCTTTTTAGTTTTTTTTGGTTTTTACCTATTTTCTAGCCTTTTAGTTTTCTTTCTTTTTTTTAGTTTTTTTTGTAGTTTTTACCTTTTTTAGTTTTTTTATTTTTATTTTTTTCAGTTCTTTTTCTCCTTCATTGTTCAGCTTTTTTCCTTTTTTTTTTGTTTTTTTTTTCTTTTTCAGTTTTTAGTTTTTTTTATTAGTTTTTTTTCTTTTTAGGTTTTTTGCTGTTTTTACCCTTTTTTTTAGTTTTTTTTCTAGTTTTTTCTTTTTTAGTTTATAGTTTTTTACCTTTTTTCAGTTTTTTTTAGTTTTTTTGCTTTTTTAGTTTTTTTTTAGTAGTTTTTGCCTGTTTTTTATTTTTTTACTTTTTAGTTTTTTTCTTCTTTTGTATTAATGCTAAAGTCAAGGTTCGAACCTGGAACCTCTCGGACCTAGAACCTGGAACATAACGCTTTACCAACTCATCTACTTCGGCTTGAATACATTTACCTTTTTTTTATTTATTTTTTTTAGTTTTTTCTCCTTTATTTGTCAGTTTTTTTCCTCTTTTTAGTTTTATTTTAGTTTTTTAGTTTCTTTTAGTATTTTCTATTTAGTTTTTTTTGTAGTTTTTGTCTTTTTTAGTTTTTTTTTCTTCTTTTGTATTAATGCTAAAGCCAAGGTTTGAACCTGGAACCTCTCGGGCCTAGAACCTGGAACATAACGCTTTACCAACTGAGCTACTGTATTTGTATCGGATTAACGACGCTTCTTGACTACTAAGGTCCCTTCGACGGCCCTGTAGTGCATTCCTGCAGCATGGTTCGATCTCTGGGTCCCGTATTACCAAGGTAAGGTCAAACCCACTGCGCCAACACAGGTAGTCAAACAGTTCGTGGTAACGAACTGTAGTAAGGAGCGACCCGGCTCAATAGTAACCAAAACTCTAAAAAATTGAATTTTGATATCAATAGCTACATCAAAAGAATCGCATTTTAATGCGGATTTTAAATATATAAGTTTCATCAAGTTTAGTCTCATCCATCAAAAGTTGAAAATCACACCATCAGTTTCAGCGTATCAGAGAACCCTACTGTAGAAGTTTCAAGCTCCTATCTACAAAAATGTGGAAATTTGTATTTTTTGCCAGAAGACAAATCACGGGTGCGTGTTTATTTTTTTTTATTTTTCCAGGGGTCATCATATCGACCAAGGGGTCCTAGAATTTAACAAGAGGGCTCATTCTAACGGAAATGAAAAGTTCTAGTGCCCTTTTTAAGTGACCAAAAAAATTGGAGGGCATCTAGGCCCCCTCCCACGCTCATTTTTTTCCCAATGTCAACGGATCAAAATTGTGAAATAGCCATTTTGTTCAGCATAATCGAAAACCATAATAACTATGTATTTGGGGATGATTTACTCCCCCACAATCCCTGGGGGAGGGGCTGCAAGTTACAAACTTTGACCAGTGTTTACATATAGTAATGGTTATTGGGAAGTGTACAGACGTTTTCAGGGGGATTTTATTTTGTTTGGGGGGTGGAGCTGAGGCGAGGGGGCTTTGTTGGAGGATATTTCCTTGGAGGAATCTGTCAAGGGGGAAGAAAAATTCAAGCAAAAGGGCGCATGATTTTCTAGCATTACTATAAGAAAACAATGAAAAATAAGCATGAAAACGTTTTTTCAAATGAAAGGAAAGAGTAGCATTGAAACTTAAAACGAACCGAGATTATAACGCATATGAGGGGCTCTCAAAATACTTTAGCATAAAGAGGGAGGTATTTAGGAGGAGATAAATACCTCGCTCTTTATGCTAAAGTATTTTTAGTAATTTCAACTATTTATTCTACGGCCTTTCTGATTCAGGGGTCATTCTTAAGGAATTGGGACAAAACTTAAGATTTAGTGTAAAGAGCGAGGTATTAACGAGGATACAAACCCCCTTGTATACATATTAAAAATATAAGATTATGAAAGTTTGTTACGAAAGTTGCTAATTTATAAGTTACGTAAAATTTTTACTAATAAAAACGTTCGTTAAAAATTAAAAGTTCTAGTTGCCTTTTTAAGCAACTGAAAAATTGGAGGGCGACTAGGCCTCCTTCTCCACCCCTTATTTCTCAAAATCGTCTGATCAAAACTAAGAGAAAGCCATTTAGCCAAAAAAAGAATTAATATACAAATTTCATTTTAATAATTTATGTGCGGAGAGCCAAAACCAAACAAGCATTAATTCAAAAACGTTCAGAAAGTAGATAAAAAAAACTAATTTTTTTAGCTGAAAGTAAGGAGCGACATTAAAACTTAAAACGAACAGAAATTACTCCGTATATAAAATGGTTTGTCCCCTCCGCAATCCCTCGCTCTTTACGCTAAAGTTTGATTCTTTGTCACAATTCTACTTTTTAAAACAATTAAAACTTGACTCTTTGCCACAATTCTGCTTTTTAAAACAAATAAAAGCTTTAGCGTAAAGAGCGAGGCATTGCGGAGGGGACAAACCATTTTATATACGGAGTAATTTCTCTTCGTTTTAAGTTTTAATGTCGCTCCTTACTTTCAGCTAAAAAAATTAGTTTTTTTTTTATTTAATTATATAACTGAACTACTTCGGCTTGAATACATTCGTTTTTGAATTGGTATGTGATGAAATAATTCAGACGTCATATGCGGACAGTGACGTCACTCGACACAGACACACAGACAACTTATTTTTATATATACAGATATATATAAAAATAAGTTGTATGTATTTTTGTGTTGAGGGTTTGCATATGACGTCTGAAAAATAAAGAAGAATTAGAAAACAAACTAAAATGTAAAAACTGGGAATTGCATAAATATTTCGAAATATTTTGACAATAAATTAAAGTAATTCGAAAACTTTAGAACAGATACTTAAAATTTTGAGGTTTATTATAGCTTTGATGTTTATTATGAGGTTTATTATCAGCTAAAAACTGGTAATTGCATAAATATTTCGAAATATTTTGACAATAAATTAAAGTAATTCGAACACCTTAGAACAGATACTTAAATTTTGAGGTATATTATAAATTGTTGAGCTTTATTAAGCTTGGCACTAAATGTCTGAGTGAGTCTGAGTGAGAGAAAGTTCTACTTGAAACATCTAAACTTGAAATGATATGTCTGAGACATTACATAATTATAATATCAGTAATATTCTTGCAACTGAAAAAGTCCGACGGCAATTGTGAAAAAAGTCCAACAGAAATTTTATGTGAGGATTAAAAAAAAAGAGTAACTCGCAAAGTGTAACCTATGAATTATTTAAGGTTGTGGGAATAAAACAAGATGAGTTTATAAACTTTTCACTAAATTACGAAATAAGAGTGCTAGAAACATTTAAAAAGACAGCATTAAAATATCCAAAGGACAAATATATTGTGATAAAAGATACAGAAAAATCTACAATAGCCTTTGATCTCAATGAAACCTATGATGCTTTGTTTTACACTTTTTCTTATCCTTGGGAATTTGAGAGAGATCATCCAAATTAGTATACTTACGGGCCGTCACCGAATCCACGCAAAATGACCGCAGTTGATAATAATTTTTGCACCACCTGGTACAAAGAAAAGAAAGAACTGAACGATGAGCAAATGAAATGGTTACATGCAATAGAGGAAAACTGCCTGAAAGACATCCCTTATCCAGATTCTGGATTTGAATCACCTTTAGCTAGGTCACAGCCTTACGTATGAGGACACCTCAGCTACTGTCTTTAGAAAATATTCTCATAAGGCCAAAGCCAAATAGCAGTAACAGCTCTGGCAGTTCTTCGACACGCCTTCGTTGACGTAAATTGCACATTCCTAATCTGGCCCTTTCTCTTTGAACCGCAAGCCTGGTTTTGCTTTTTGGTAACATTCTATAACATTGACAGTTGGAGAAATCTCCACGTGCCAAGCTTGCTAAAGCTCAACAATTTATAATAAACCTCAAAATTGTAAGTATCTTTTTTAAGGTTTTCAAATTACATTAATCTATTGTCAAAATATTTCGAAATATTTATGCAATTCCCAGTTTTTACATTTAAACCCTCAAAACAAAAATACATACAACTTATTTTTATATATATAGAAGATATAATCTGTCGTAACAGACAAAGTGTAACAAACATAACACACAGACAACTTATTTATATATATATATATATATATATATATATATATATATATATATATATATATATATATATATATATATATATATATATATATATCTATATATATAAAAATAAGTTGTCTGTCTGTCTGTGGATGGATCAGGTGACGTCACCTGAAAAAACTGGATCAGGTGACGTCAAAACTGAAAAAACTAAAAAAAGGCAAAAACTACAAAAAAAACTAAAAACTAATAAAAAAAATAAAAAAGCTAAAAAACTAAAAAAACTAAAAAAACTAAAAAAAGGTAAAAAACTAAAAAAACTAAAAACTAAAAAAACTAAAAAAAAGGAAAAAACTGAAAAATAAGCTAAAATAAAGGTAAAAACCAATAAAAAACTAAAAAAAAAAACTGAAAAAACTAAAAAAAGGCAAAAACTACAAAAAAAACTAAAAACTAATAAAAAAAGTAGAAAAGCTAAAAAACTAAAAAAAATAAAAAAACTAAAAAAAGGTAAAAAACTAAAAAAAATAAAAAATAAAAAAAAACTAAAAAAAAGGAAAAAACTGAAAAATAAGCTAAAATAAAGGTAAAAACCAATAAAAAACTAAAAAGAAAAAAAGGAAAAAACTAAAAAAAATTTTCATCTAAAAAAATAAAAAAAACTAAAAAAGGTAAAAACTAAAAGAACTAAAAAAGAAAAAAATAAATGACGAGACAAAAGGAATGTTCGATTAGCAATCAACAAAGCACCGGGACACAGGGAGTATAAATGACGACCAGGACATAAGTAAAAAAAAAAACTAACAAAACTAAAAAGAAGGTAAAAACTACAAAAAAACTAAAAAGAAAAAAAAACTAAAAACTAATAAAAAAACTAAAAAATCTAAAAATCTAAATAAACTAAAAAAGAAAAAAAAAGGAAAAAAATAAAGGAGAAAAACAAAACTAAAAAACGAATGTATATACAGACCGGGACACCGGGATACAAATGACGACCGGGACACAGGGAATATAAATGACGACCGGGACACAGGGACACAACTACAACGGGGACACCGGGGGAAACAGGGGGATATAAATGACGACCGGGACACCGGGACAGGGAATGGTCGATTAGCAATCACCATCAACAAAGCTCAAGGGCAATCATTAGAATCATGAGGTATAGATCTGAATACAGATTGTTTTCCCATGGACCATTATATGTTGCATGTTCAAGAGTCGGTAAACCTGACAATCTATTTATATGCAAAGACAATGGGACAGCAAAGAATGTTGTATATTCGCAAGTTTTACGTAGTTAAAACCATATATATATATATATATATATATATATATATATATATATATATATATATATATATATATATATCTATCTATATTCACAGGTGGGACATAGGGACACAACTACAATGGCGCATAACTATTATGGCGCGTAACGACTTACGCGCACGGGGGGGCTTGGGGGGGGCGCGAAGCGCCCCCACCAACTAGGTGTTGGGGTGGCGCGAAGCGCCACCCCAACAGCTAGTATATATATAAGATAGATGATAAAAAATTTAGAATAGATAAAAACAGATAAAAAAATTGCTGAGCAAAGATTTTTGCTTTAGTTTTCAGTTTGGAATCATTAATTTATTATGTAAACTGCAAAAATACTTCTAACTCTAAAGAAAAAATTCTACCTTTTTACTTGAAGCTAGATATCTACATGAAAATCATAAAATAACTTATGATTTAATGGTAATTTATGCTACTGGATACATCATCTCTTTAGAATTTACATCTCGATAGAATTATAAATGACACATTATAAAAATAAATACCTAATTACAATCCTAATAATTGTAATTATAATTATAATATTTATAATTACACCGGTAGTATATGTGCAACTAAGTAAGTCCAATAGCAGTTGTGAAGACAGAAGTTCAACAGAAATTTTATGTAAAGAAATAAAGAAGCCGAAACATTTGCAAAAAGTACAATATGAATTATTTAAGGTTTTGGGAGTAGAACAAGATAAATATATAAACTCTTCACTAAATTACAAAATAAAGTCGATGAGAAAATTCAAATCGGAAGTGTTATTTAATTCCGTACGAAATTGTATTGTGGTACCAGATTCAGAAAAATCCACAATAACCTTTGATGTCAATGAAACCTATGTTGGTATGTTTTATAAATACTATTATGATTATAAATTCTACGCAAATTATGATCTACGCAAAATGACAAAATATGATAATGATTTTTCCACCACCTGGTACAGAGAAAAGAAAGAAATAAACGATGAGCAAATGAAATGGTTGAATGCAATAGAGGAAAACTGCCTGAAAGATATACCTTTTCCTTGCTCAGGAAATGAGCCACCTTTAGCTAGGTTACAAACACAAGATAAAGTCTTACGTATGAAAACACCTCAACTACTGTCCTTAGAAAATATTCTCATAAGGCCAAAGCCAAACAGTAGTAATATTTTCGTTGACATAGATGGGAAAAATTATGGTAATTATACGATTGAGCTGCAATCAGCTGCTGACGCAATATCACCAGACTTCAAAATAAATTACTGTAATGCGGAAGGGTGTAGCAGCAACAAAAGCAATTTAGAAGAAAAGTTTGACAAAACAAAACTATATTCAGGGAAAGTTATCACGGCTAGCATAGGAATAACTCATAAAAACACCAAAAATAATGCCTTCTTTTTCATCGATCAGTCAATTAATAATCGATCAATCAATTATATTCTTGGAATGTTTCAGATTAATGACAATGAAATCATTAGTTTAGAGCCATATAAACATCGCCCACAATTTACTTTGGAAAAAGGCACCAATGGCAATCATATTTTATACAGTAGCAAAATAATGCCCACAGAACTAGACGTGTATCGTGGAGCTACAGGTAGATTGAAAGCTAAACCAACAAAATTTGACCCTAATCGACCAGTTGCACCAATAAAGCTAGTAATACACAATTCGATGTTAAAAAGCGCTATTGACCAAAGCTATTTGGTTTCATATAGTAATTTTTTTATATTTACCAACATATGAAGTTATAAGAAAAGAAACTTTTACGTCTGAATATGGACTTCCTATCAAAAATATCCGGCTTCAAGTGAGAGAAGTCAATTTGCATTTTGAGGATTCCAAAAGGTTTAACACTGAACAATGTAGTCAAAAGTTTAATGATATAGACGATTTTTTGGAGAATTGTGTAAAACCAGGAAGCAAAACGAATACCGAAACAGCTGCAAGCCTTGTATTTACTTACAAAAACTTTTTTGACGATATAAAAGAGGATGATACCCTTGGTATCGCATATACAAAAAGTTTGTGTCAGACAAATTCCTTAGGTGTTATTAAACTCAGAGAAATGGTCAACCAATACAAAAAGGAAGACGAAACACATCTTCTTCGCATCTACGAAAACGTACACACAATATTGCATGAGATGGTGCACATTTTTGGCTCTACACATGATCACAATCGGATCGAAAAAGAATGCCAAGATAAATTTGTAATGGACTATAATACCTCCCCTAAGGATAAAAATTACTTGAATTTATCCCCTTGCAGCAAAACAGAAATTTACGAAACTATAAATAACAATGGAGGTTGTTTCATCTTAGAAACGGACAAAGTGGAACGTCCACCTTTTGATGTCCTCCAAAGTTCAGATGAAAATTATTTCATAAAATGGATTGTAGCTATTGTAGCTACTTTATTATTTATATTTGTACTTGTTATAATATTGTTATATTATTACAATTCAAAAGACAATAAAAAAGACAATGACAGCATTGATTCATCGCTATACCGCATGCAAAAGCAAGAGGATATTGTATAATCAGTTACACCTTTAGCTAACTGTTGGCTTAGTTTTACCTGCAGATGTTGGATGCTGTACCACTAGCTATTGGCTTCATCCTCTGCACCTGTTGGCATTAAGTTATAAATGGATAATAATGGCTATTAGGAGAGCAAGGTTTTATTGAAAAAAATGTATTCTCCCAGTAATATTCAATTATTAAGGGTTTACTATTTTTTCTATACTTTAATTACATGTAAGTTATATTTCGAAAGTCTCTGATGGTACAATTGAAAGCATGCCTACTTGTCAAACGGAAAACTGGGGTTCAATTCCCTGTCAGGAAGAACTCTTAATTCATTGAATTTGAAGCATATCTTGTAAACTTAAAATTTGAAAAGCAACAGGGTTCGGTGCCTTTAGACTTGAGTTCACTCTTTACAATAATCCGGTTCATTTGATGTCTCGATTGGTTTCAAAATTCCGTTTTTTAGAGTTTTGGTTACTATTGAGCCAGGTTGCCTCTTATTTAAAGCTCGTTACCAGGAACTATTGAATCCTTTATCGTTTTAAAATTTGATGTTTCTTCAGAGCTGCTGCTTTTTCATCCTATTTATATGAGTTTTAGCACTGAATTTGAGAATCTCTATTCATCTACCTTATACTTAAAATACAGTTTATTTTAAATAAAAAATTTTAAATTTAGTTAAATTTTGCGTTTTAATTTAAAAAAACTACAACTTTTAATATCCGTTCGAATGAACCTTTGTGAGACATTTTAGGACGAGTGGGTCGATAGGATCACCTCTGGAAAAAAAAAACAAATAAATGCGCATTCGTGTTCTTTCTTCTGGAAAAAAAATATAAAAATTCCACATTTTGGAAAATAGGGGCTTGAAACCTTTACAGCAAGATTTTTTGATACGCTGAATCTGACGGTGGGATTTTATTCGATTGTTGGCTTTTATGGGCCCCCTTTTCCGAAAATACGACAATTTTCTCAGTCTTATGATGGGCAAGAATAATCTTGATGAAACTTATATATTTAAAATCGGAATATATTTGGATGAAAATATACTTATTGACTTAATAATAATTGAATTATAATTGGACTTAAGTTGGTTATAGCGCCTTTGTGAAATTACAACTTTTTTTCTTAGTGTTTGACTATTGTTGGCATGTCTTTTGGTGCTGGATGTGGTTTTGCCAGCTTCTGCATCAAACTTGCCTTTAGATTTTGACTACTTCAGACAATTTGTCAATGACCTTTGCTTTACCCTTTTTCAGAGGTGATTCTATCGACCCACTCGTCCTAAAATATCTCACTAAGGTTCATTCGAACGGATATTAAAAGTTGTAGTGCCTTTTTAATTAAAACACAAAATTTAACTAAATTAAAATTTTTTTATTTAAAATAAACTGTATTTTATGTATAAGGTAGATGAAAAGACGTTTTCAAGTTCAGTGCTAAAACTCATATAAATAGGATGAAAAAGCAGCAGCTCTGAAGAAACATCAAATTTTAAAACGATAAAGATTCAACAATTCCTGGTAACAAGCTTTAAATAAGTGGCAACCTGTCTCAATAGTAACCAAAACTCTAAGAAATGGAATTTTGAAACCAATCGAGACATCAAAAGAACCGGATTATTGTAAAGAGCTAACTCAAGTCTAAAGGAACTGAACCCTGTTGCTTTTCAAATTTTAAGTTTACAAGATATGCTTTAAATTCAATGAATTAAGAGATCTTCCTGACAGGGAATTGAACCCCAGTTTTCCGTTTGACAAGTGGGCATGCTTTTAATTGTACCATCAGAGACTTTTGAAATATA